>NW_026884478.1:0-5555 GCF_032173495.1 Musca vetustissima | reverse complement strand
GTAGTTCAATGGAGTACAAAAAGTCACCAAATTTTAAAAAGCTGGGTCATAATATACACGATTGTTTTTGTTCTTGAAATTTAAAAACGGTCAAAATGTAAATGTAAAGTAAATGGTGCACCAATGTCCCTATACATCTTTCGATTTGAATACAGTTCCTATAATAATGTGTGCTAAGTTTCACACATCACCAATGTGTCATCATCACCCACCTTTCAACCAACAACAAAAACAAGAACAACATGCCAGAAAGTGAAAAAGCAAGCGACAAGTACTCCATAAAATCCAACAAAAGCAATGAATTCATTCAATGCGATATACCCACAGTGTATTATAGTCCTGTAAAACCTTTTTGTGTTTTAAATGGGGATAAGGGAAAGCAAAATTGCCCTTTAAAAGAGCACTAACCAGCACACCCTTTTTGTTTTTCGTAGTGCTACAGCCGCGTTCAGTTCAAAAGAATATGAGGTTTGTAGGCTTTTTGCTTTTGCAGTCTGTCACTAGCATTTGCCATGCAACCACTAACCGTGACGTTGTTGTTTCTGTATTATCATTGTGGCCCATTGTATTGGCGTTGTTACACTTGTTTGTCGTATTTAATAGAACAAATACACAAGGACTTTATACCGGTCACATATATACAAACTCATATACTTGAACACATGTTGTTCGTATTAATTTCTGCTTGTATTAAGGACATGCAATATGGCAAAAGCAAAGGATATCGCTTGTATGTGTGTAAGAGATCGACATGGGTGCAGCAGCATCAACAGTATAATCTTTAGTAGAGTGAGAGGAAATTTAGAGGAGAGGGGAAATAAAACTGTGACTAGACACTTGGAAATTATGACATTTAAATGGACCTCAAAACAACTTAAACCGGCAGGCTGCATCATTATATTGAGGTCGTGGTTTTGTTACTGTTGTTGGTCTCATTGGTAATCAGTATATTGATGGGTTATTGCAATTGAATTTTATACCCATTTATATTCCAATACAATTAAATTAATAAATTCAATTCACTTGTATAAGTATGGGTGTGTTTTTATTCTTCCAATCTCTTTGAGCACAAATATATTCATTTGTGTGCATATTTGACAAAATTGGAATAGGATCTCATCAACATTCATAGACTCCAATTTGCTGTTTCGCTCTAAGCATCCCAAAAAATGGGGAATGCTTTGGTGTCTTTTAGGAGAATTCCGATTAGGGAAGGGGTATGGAATCCAAATAAAATGAAGTTTGCATAGTTATTAAAATAGGGGACAGAATTAAATTATACCTCTATAGACCAGTAAAGGCTGTTACAAATTTGGGCGGTGGTGACTATATGATACCTTTCACCACTTTTGATACATACAGGGATGCTCAACGCACAATATTTTGTTGATAGAACAGTCATAACATCTTTAGAGGACCATCGGCATGGAATTGGGCTAATTTAAATCAAACCTTAAACATGTCATTTTGATAAATCTGTAACGATAGGAATCAAATCTTACAGCAAATTGCTACACTATATATTTTATAATTATACTTTTTTTCTAATTATATTAATAATTATATATTACCTTTTATCCATTGAGCTGCTTTTGTATGCAAAAAATGTCCAAGTTTCCTTTATTATCCTCCTATAATTGCACATATTTTCTTGTTTTAACGCCACTTAACATTTGTATAAATTGCACATGTTGCATTCGACACTTGTATGTGGTATAGAAAGTTTGAATATTATTTGTATTTACTTATCCAAAGCACAAAGTTTATTCATTTTATTTTTCTTATACTTACTTATTTAATTTCACATTTGTATTATTTTTTAGAATATATATTTTTTAATAATTCTTTTTAGTTAATTTACACCTTTTCTGGTTGTTATTTATTTTTTGTCGAATTTATTATTATTACTCTTTCAAGAAATACTTTTACCGTTATCTGAGTTCCACTTCCGTCAACATTTCATTTGTTACTAAACATTTATTTTGTTGGGGGCTGTGGATTCCTGCGAGCCACATTCGTACACACAGTCACACGCTCACCGCCCATCCAACATGTGTCTGTTGGGGGATACAATGTTCATATTTTCTTATTCTCTTTACCTACACGAACATTTTTGGTCGTAGAGTTCGTGCGGCTCTAACCAAAACATGTTATGTTATTGCGGCGGCGAACACAACAGAGTCATGTGGCGTTTGTCGTTCGGTGGGTTGAAAATGTTGCTGGCTGGCGTTAGGAAAATGTTGCAGAGTTTTATGAACAATTCAGTTTTAAGTGACACACTTATGGTAAATAAATAATAAAACTTCTACAAGTCTTCTTTATTTATATATACCTAGAATATCTATATTTAGAGCACCTCATATAGGACTCTTATACGTGGATCTCCATCTATACCTCGAAACCCCTTCATATGTCTTTTTCGTTTAGAAAACCTTCTAAAGATGGTTAACCCTTTCATAGATCTACAATAGTCTTAAGTGTGAGGCCTTTTTTGGTATCGTAGGAATAAACAACTTTGTGGTTAGATCAAATTCATTTTAGTATTACAAACAAATCAGCTGAATTATTCCCCTTTCCCTGCTGCAACATTTAATTCCTCCCTTCGGTATGGCAATGCCATTTAAAACGATACCACATTTTAACAAATCCACACCAAACAAAGAGAGTATTTCATTACAACAGAGAGTCATTTCTCTTACATTTAGACGCCTTACTCTGTTCATTAACTTTTTTTCTACCATATCGTGATTTTGTTGTTTATTTTTCTGTAACAGTTTGTAAAATACCACACTACTACTGTTGTTGCTGTGTTGTTATTCTTTGCGATCCTTGGTGTAGTTGTTGGTGGCGTTGTAATAACACGTAGGTGTTTCTGTGAAGAATAAACAGCGATATCAACAACAACACCATACAAGAGAGAGCACATAAAAGGCCAACTATAGAATGTTTCTTAAATGTCGATTCATGATTGTCATCAATTGTAATAGGGCATTGTTAAAAAATACCCTATATTTTTGTAATAGGGTATTAATTTAATTTAGGCTATTGTTTAATTTAGAATTATGTAAAAATGCTACTATTCATTGACCCCGGTTTTGGTCATTAATTATTCGTTAACATATATGCGCTACGGTTTATTGCAACCTTGGGTTAGCGCTTTTGATGTTCCAACGAGTAATAAAATGTCACTTGTCACTGGGACAGACAACACGCATATAGTTGCGCACAGGCATATCGTTGCCAAGAGGGAATATTGTTACCAATATATATATACATATATACATATATATATATATACATATATATATATGTATACATATATATATATATATACATATATATATATATATCCATGTCCGTCCGTACGTCTGTTGGTGTTAAATTTTAAAAAATTTACAGGTCGCATTTATAATCCGAATTGGATGAAATTAAGCACAGTTCATTTACTTGACACAAGGACGAACCGTATTGAAATTCGGTTCAGATTTAGTTATGGATCCCATATATAGTCTCGTCCGATTTGCAGGTAATAGTGCACCAAAGACCCAAAACAGAACCGATTGGCACAAAATTTTGCACAACGTACTGAAGTTAATATAGGCTACTCTGTGCAAAGATTCATTAAAATCGGTTCAGACTTAGATATATATATATATTTTTTTGTATATATATTATATTTTTGTCAGATTTTAAGTAAAGGGTGCAAAAAACTTAGTAGGGCAAAGGTCGGTTCATATAGATAATGATTGCATAAGTATGTTCGTCCAATTTCATGTTAATATTTATTGAAGAACGCGAAGTCTGTTAGGACCCATCTGTTGTGATGAAAGGGTATCATAGTGGTGAAGGGTATCATATAGTCGGTCCCGTCCGACTTTACTTATTTTCTTACTGGAAACATGCTATCTAAACTGAAGTCGGGTTATTTCTATAGAAAAAATGTCACCAATAAACGGAGAGTGATGCTTTTCTATACAAAAATCGTCAGTAAATGGAGTTCGATGTTTTTTCATATAAAAAAATTTTCTTCAGACAAAGGAAGTTGTTTTTTCATATAAAAATGTTGTCAGTTAACACCAAATGATTTCTTATGGAAAATTTAAAAAAGTCTATCAGATTCTGAGAATGCCACTCAAAAAGCCTGTTTTTCCACCTGCTTTAAATAAGATAAATCACCTGAAATCTTGTAAACAGAATAAATCCAAAACGGATGAGTGTAGCTGACATTGAGACAAGATTTCATTTCACTTCTACTGTCCCTCGTTCATCACATCGCGACTAAAACTATTTACAACAGTGCCATGTTTCAATGAAACACAAAAACTCAGCCTCACAAACTCCAAAAACGTCAAAACAAAAAGCAAAGCTGTCAAAACAAAGAAGGAATTTTAATTTAATTAAAACAACGAAAACATCCACACCGAGACGACATTGACACCCAAACGACATAAGAGATAGACAGACTTCAAATATCTCACTGCTCGGAGGCTTAAACATTGAAAATCGTGTTCTCTGCATTCTTACAGGAGAATAGTTGGCAGTGGTTGGGAGGGTGTATGGGCATCCACAAAAGTACGATTTTCGCCAGCCTACAACGCCCGCATTGAGATTATGACAGGCAGTTTGGCATGGTTTTGTGTGTGATACGGCGAATAATTTTGAGTTTATGTGGATACCTTAATAAGTATGTGGTTGGCCGGGATTGAGTTCAGTTGTAAAGGTGGTTTAGGAGTTTACTGTGTACATAGACATACAACCTGATTTTCTGGCATATAGTAACAATTATAATTGTTGCTCTAGTATAGTGTCAGAACGACTGACACTGTGTCAGAAATTATATTACAATCGCTTAACTTAGAATTCTTCAATATTTAATATTAGAATGAACGAATGATGTTAAAAATGTCTATGTATAGAAGACGTATAAAAAGTCATGTTTTAGACATATAAAATGTCTTTCTGGATATTGAGGTATTCTAGAAGGTTTTACATGTACAAAGATCCTGTGGATATAGAAAACTTACAGATCTTCTGTACATAGAGGTTATATAAAAATTGTCAGAAAGTAGAATAAAAACCCTTTAAATCCTAACATATTAATTGGGCATGGAGATATTTCCATCAAATTTTGATAAATTATTGTTGAAATGTTTTTAATCATAATAAAATATAGTTACAACCAAACTGAACGCGCATATAGCATTACGACGCACTAATAAGAATTGCGACATTGATTCTTTGATTGCATGCACCAAAAAGTTTTTTCAGTATGTAGGTAAATTTCACATTTTGAAGGCAAAATTTGAGATTTTCTTCCTTTGAACTGGTAGTTGATTTTGAGAAAACTGGTTGAGTTACAACCAAACTGAAAGCGCATATAGCATTACGCAGACGCACTAATAAGAATTGCGACATTGATTCTTTGATTGCATGCACCAAAAAGTTTTTTCAGTATGTAGGTAAATTTCACATTTTGAAGGCAAAATTTGAGATTTTCTTCCTTTGAACTGGTAGTTGATTTTGAGAAAACTGGTTGAGTTACAACCAAACTGAAA
>NW_026884477.1:0-56870 GCF_032173495.1 Musca vetustissima | reverse complement strand
GAAGTGGATAATGTTGTAATTTGACTATTTGTGTGCGTGTGTGTCTGTATAGTTTTGAATACCCACCGCATTTCCTATTGGGTGTAAATGAAGTTCTTCCTCATCAGCAACAACACTACTGCCACTACTTGACTACTTGGGGTGTCGGACGCTGATTACAGCATTGTTCAATTGTGGTGTTAATTTTCTCTAATTTATGACTTCTTATTCTTTTGGTTAGTTGTTTTCTCAAGTATGTATCTTCAACAGTTTGAAATGGTTTTGAATGTTCTTTTTTTTTCTTTTCTCGTTGTGTAAAGCAATTTGTTTCACAGCCTTTAATTGGAATTTAGATGAGGTTTTAGATCACGACAATAGAAGAAATATGGATTATACATTAAAGGCAGACAAATATTACCATCGTCTCTAGTGGTTTTTGGAAGTATATATTGTGTTGTTGTTTCATGATTTTACGGTCTCAATGGTGTGAAAGTACATAATGGAAAATAAATAGAATCGAATTAAGGGAAACTGCTTAAATAGGTCAAATGGGGCTGTGGTCAAAATATACACGTGCATGGATATTTTTTAAAATTTCCAAGCTTCTAGAAACCTAAATAAAAATGGATCCGGAATGGATCAGAAATGTGTGCTTAGGAGCCCTAAACAAAACAGCATTGGATCTTTAAGGACGAGCAACACGTTTATTCGGGCAAACTGGCCATGTGATGACTATTCCTCTTGAGCAACGTAAGACGGTCAATTCGAAGTGTGCACCACAATTTGCCACTTTTTGGCACCGCGGTTTTGATCGGCCAAAAAGTGGCAGGACGATTGGTTTGAGATCACTACAAAGGTGTACAAATCATGCTGAAGAATACTTTGAAGACCAATGACAACAATTTTTTTACATTTTAATTATTAGGCCTCGTATATTTTTTCCAATATGATATTAGTCAAAAAAAGTTTTTATATATTTGCAGTATAATTTCACAGGTGCGCATACAAAATTGTTGGTATCCTAAGTTCAGACGTTGAACATTTTATATGGGTCAAAACAGGGTCTATATTGAACATTTTCCGGGAAAAACATGTTTTTTACTCACTACGAATCCAATATGTTAAATTGCAGCCACTTTTATTGGAAAATTCGATTAGGACCATCAAATTGTCTGTAATCGGGTTGACGTAGTTGTTGAACCTCGAAGTAAATTGTAAATACGTAAATGGCATCACCTTGGGGGAAAAAATATGGAAAAACCTTCTAAACACCGAGCTGAGGGGCTATATCACAGCTGAGGGGCTATATCAAAGTATGTTCCTTAGGGCGGGCCTAATTTTTTATCGATTAAATCCAGCCACTAGGATGATTCTATGGACAATTCTAAGCAACATTGAGGAGGGAACCAAAGGCGTATATAGATTTTCGAGTCTCCCACTTTTCAAAAATGATGTTTTCCCCTATACCATAACTTTGATTCAAAATTCGATTTTTTATTCATCGTTATATTATCTTTATACCCTTCACCACACTGTGTTACAAACATATGCACAAAGACATAGGTGCATATGTTTGTAACAGGCAAAAGGAATCGAGATAGACCCATGGTTCCTTTTTAGAATATGCATAGAATCACTTTCTGAGTCGATTTATGCATGTCCGTCTGTTGATGTTAAATTGTAAACAAAGTACAGATCCCATTTTTTATCCGATTTGGCTGGAATTTGGTACAGCTCATTTATTTGGCTCAAGGACGAACCCTATTGAAAATCGGTTCAGATTTAAATATAGCTCCTTCTTGTCAGATTTACGGACTTCAGTCCCTTCATAGCGTACTGAATTATGTCTAGAATGATGTGTGCCAAGTTTCGTAAAAATCGGTTCAGATTTAGATATAGCTCCCATATAAAGTTCCGCCCGATTTTAGGCAAATGGTGCACCAAAGTCCCTGAAAATCTTTCGATTTGTACGAATTTTAGCATAGCGTAATGAATTAAGTCTAGAACGACGTGTGCCAAGTTTTGTGAAAACCGGTTCAGTTTTAGATATAGCTCTCATATATATTTTAGCCCGATTTTACGTAAATGGTGCACCAAAGTCCCTGAAAATCCTTCGATTTGCACGAATTTTGACATAGTTCACTAAATTAAGTCTAGAAAGACGTGTTCTAAGTTTTGTGAAAATCGGTTCAGATTTGGATATAGCTCCCATATATAGTTTCGCCCGATTTTAGGTAAATGGTGCACTAAAGATCCATAGCTAGGCCGATTGACACTGGGTGTCTGATTGAAATTAAACTATAAACAGTGCAGCATATCGAATAGCGTGCGTCAAGTTTGCAATATTTAGCATAGGTTGCAGAATGACATGTGTAGGGATTAATGTTAGTCGGTTCAGATATAGATAAAGATCACATATTTAAGTTCGTTCAATTTCATGTCAATTTTCCTTCTTTTAGGATACATATGTTGAATATGCCCAAAGTTGTGAAGGGTATCATATAGTCAGCCCAGTCCGACTTTACTACTTTCCTTACTGGTTTTTTTGTGTATATGGGGGTTTTTGGGGTCGAGAAATTCATTTTTGATCTTTATTTTTAAGTATGACCACCACCACTGTTTTTCTTCTATTTTCTGAGAATATTGCCAGTGTCTTTTCGTAAAATAGATAAAAAAATCGAATTTTGAGTCAAAATCATTTTTGGAAAGTGGGAGACTCAAAAATCGAAATAGACCTATGGTTCCTTTACCAAAGTTGCTAAGAATTTTTCCTAGAATCCTCTTAGGGGCTGGGTTTAATCGAATTTTTTGGCTTCATACAAATTGGCCCACCCTATGTTGAACATTTTTGCTAAAAAAATGTTGGATACCTGGTGGTTAACCAAAATGCCTAATTTCTATTATGGTTCGTGACCATTATATGGGGGTCTGGTCGAAACATAACCTTAATTTACTTCAAGAATTTGCTTACACTGGAGGAACTCGGAATGTCAAATTATGCCCCTTTCGAGGTTCAACCTTAAAGTTCCCGAAAATTTAGCCCTAAAATTATATATAGGCTTTACCAAAACGTGGATCTAAAACCCCCATTTTTATAGAGAAAATCGTATTTCTATCGAGAGAGACGGACTTGAATGGCTAAATTCTCCAACAAATATTTATTTTGAAGCTATGCAGAATAAGTTAAAAATACCTTTCGGCAAATTCCTTATGCATCAGTTCTCATAAAAGTCCTTTCTCACTCCATTTTCATGTACACAACAAGGCTAGCCAGCATTTAAGGTTGCACACACCGAGATAATTTCTTATCACATTTTTAATGCAATTAAATCTAACCCTATCTCAAAATGTGGATATAACCTGAGAATCTCACGTGCCACCACCATCACCAACATAACCATTGTTGCCTTTGGCCCATTATATTTGTCTCCCAACCCCACCTGCCATCATGCAACACAACACAACGTATTACGCACACAATGGGTCACAAAAACCCTAATTATATTAAACCATAGGAGGTTGAATTGATTATGGAAAAGTGGAATGAACACACATACAGAGAAATTATGGGGGTTTATTTAAACGGTGTTATTTTTTTTATTTTTTCAATTTTAGCAAATATGTACCTAATGTTTTGCAAAAAGAAAAAGGGTTGCTTGTTACAGCGCCACTATCAAACCATCTGCTATCTGCATCATCGTCATTATGGCGAGAGCTAGAGGGAGTGAGAGTAGGTGAGAGAAAATCGGGGGTAGAGAATATGTCATTGATAATAAATCCCTGGATCATGATGAGTGAACTACAAACCACATTCCACCATTGTTTTGATGGTTAGGCTGATTGGTTGGTTGTTGTGTGTGTGTGGTAATTTTGTTGCATACCCAACCGGTGATAGTGGGTGACCCAACCAACATCAAACAATGCCCAATGCCATTGGATAAATGTGGTCAACAGCAATTAATTGATACATTATGTCGTTCAAAAATGTGTAGCACCCAGCATAAATGGTAGTATTTTAAATTTGTAATTAGTGGGACTAATATATTTCCCCATAATGCAAAAATTTAAATCAATCTCAAAAGAGTGACCTTTTTAAGAAACAGCCATCATAAATTTGCACATGCAATATTCAATTTTATGTTCTTTAGTAGAAAAATTTCACTTTCCATTTATTATGACAATATATTAATTCTGTCAACTACTTACCATTTTTTTCACTAAATCCCCTATCCAATTTTCGCATAAATTCTTAAAACAATGCATATTTAGGTATGTGTATCACACGAAGCACTCGCTATGAGTGTCACCTTATCTTCTAGTGGCAAATAGTTTCACATTTTCTCATAGTTTTCCCCCTCCCAACACATATGCACGTATGAATGTGCCAACATTCATTATCAACTAGTTCACATTCTGTTTTTTTTTCTTGCATTCATTCATCTATTCACTCATTCATGAATTACTTCCATGCCATAGATTTGCATTTAATGTCAGCCGGTGCAAACTATAAAAAGCAGAAGAAGAAAAACTACATAGAAATATGTCTTTTGTTTCATTCACAAATTTGTCACAGTGACATTCATGCTTGGATTTGTTGTCGTCCTCATGTCATTGTTAGACGAAAACAATGACATGTATCTATCTGTCAGAATGCATAGGTGGTACAGTGTTTCATACGTAGAAAGAGAGAAAATGTGTGCTAGAAACATACAAAAAATAAGCGAACGTGCATATTAAAAAGCTGGCAATTATGTTAGAGTTAGATTAGAAAGCAAAACTCATATGAAATCGTTAATAGATATTTGAAAATGCATATTAAGAAGGAAAAAAGTGCCATTTTGGCGTCAAGTTGTTTGCCAGTTAATTAGTTTATACCCAATTTTTGGTAAATACTCAAACGGGGGTACGAAAAACGTGGACCTACGTCGATAAATTTTTGCATAGATATATTGTTCTCATAGAGAACTCTTTGTGACAAATTACAGCTAATTTGATTGCTAAATGTGTCTTATAGACAAAAATCTCATAAAATCGGGAGGTTATATGAGGGCTATATGAAAACATGGACCCAGATACCCATTTTTCATACCAATATTCGCTTTGATATTAAAAACATTTGATCCAAATTGTGCCAGCCTGTTTCAAGTGATTCACCAGATGGTACAACTCGTGGTTTATTCGACGGTGACATTCACCGTCAACGCAAATCGGGCCATTTCGGAGAATTTTTCTCTCAAACACTCCATGAGCTGCCTCATCTGCTTGCATAAAATTCATATAACAGCACGGGTAGTATCAGCGTCCTGTAGAGTGTAATGTGGCGTGAGGTGGCCTTATTTATTAACTGCTTACTTAGACCATGGTAGCATCTATTGGCCAACACTATCATTCTTCATGTCATTAGTTTTATTTATGGCGGTACCAAGGTAAATAGAATCTTTGACAACCTCGAAGCTGTATTTCTCCAGTTCCACATTGGTCGGAGTCTACTGGACGTATTGCGCGTTGATACCATCAGCTTGGTCTTCTCGCCGTTTACTGCCAGACCCACTTTGGCAGACTCCTTCTCAATTTGTTCAAAGGTGGCTGTTACCGCTATCAACGTTCGACTCATTATATCGATTTCATCGGTGCAACATGTGTTGTTTGGTGTACACCTTTGCCTAGGTCCGAGAGGTCCTTTCCGACTTTAACTACTGACCTTTTGCAACTCAAAGTTATCCTGCATAGCCATATTAATTTTGCAGGAATGCCGAACGCAGACTGGGTTTTAAATACCTCGGTTTTATAGTCGACAAATCGGTAAAAAATGTGTCGATGTGTTTTTTGTGGGTCTTTCCCAGGATTTGGCCCTGAGTGAAAATCTGATCAATAGTGGGTGGGTTCACCAGGTCTTAAGCGGCATTTGTATGATCTAATAATGTCATTGATTATTGGCTTCAGTCGTTCACACAGAATGCTGTATAGCACTTTATATGCGATGGGAAGGAGACTTATTTCTATAGTTGGCACATATCGTCCTGTCTCATTTTTTGTGCACGGCACACAGGTTGCTGAGGTTCCAATCATTGGGCATGCATTCCTTTAGCCAAATTGAATTAATCAGCTGGTGCATGCTCCTTACCAGCATCTAGCCACCGGTCATGAATAGTTCGGCTGGTAATCCATCGGCACCTGCTGCTTTATTATTCTTCAGCCGATTGATTGCTAGTCTGATCTCATTTTGGCTCATCATCTCTTATTGGTTCTGGGGAATCTTCTTCAACGCCACTATTTGATACCAGAAGCTTTTCCAAATGCTCCTTCTAACGGATGATGAAAGTAGCTAACCCAAGTGATACCGCGGGAAGATCAGTGTCCACAATATAGATGAAAGAGGGACCAAGATAAGCCTGGGTGTAGCCATGTTAAAGCCAATCAGAGTCGTTGCTAGGTATATATCGAGCCATATTCGCAAAAAAAGTAACCCTGAAATTTGAAATTTGACAGGAATCTGAATTTATTAAAACAAACCTTATCCTGTACAATTTCAAATGTGAGGGTTACGTTTTTTTTTTGTTTTTTTATGTTAACCGATCAAAAACAATAGGTGTCTTCTTTTTACAGAACACATCCTACATGCAAAATTTCGTGGCAATTGGTCAATGACTGCGGCCTGTATCGTGTTGACAAATTATAAACTTCGGTCTTGGACCAATATTTTGGGGCGTTACAAACTCTTGGGCCACACAACGCTATAACACCCATACAACATAGCTGTGTAGGATATAATTAATTAATTTATTTAAATAATTAATTTAATTAATTTATTTAAATAATTTATATTAAATAGTAGATATTACATATTTAATACTAATATTTTTTATAAATCAACATAATCTTCTCTAAAAACACCACTGTAAACTCTTCCTCCAACCCACACATACATACATTTGGAAAATATGCCTGCATTTTCCCAAAAAGTACATATTGTACGAATAAATGCTAAAATGTCTATTGTTTATATGGAGTTTTAGTTCTATATGTGAAGAGTTTTAGATAAACTCACTGCAAATAACTCCCCCACCCCATATTTACAAAGAAAATATTGAAAGAATATTTTGATGAAAGTTTCCCCCCATGATATATATGTAAATACATGTTTGTAATTTCTCTGCTCTTTCTCATAGCAAACAAAAGCCAACAACCCGAAAACAGAAATTGGCTATACTTTTGGATTAGAGATGAAAACAGATGGGTTACAACAAATACATATATCTGAATGAAAAAAATCTAGGAGGCATTGTTGTTGTGCATCAAAACACAATGCACTCACAACTATATCGTACATCAATTTTGAATTGTAACAAATGTTAAAATATTTTTAGTAGGATCTTTCAACATCCTAAAAGTTGGATGACATTTCTCGCCCCAGAAACTATATTGTCATAGCTTGTTCGTTCGTTCATTCGTACGTATTTTATAGAAATATTTATTTGTGCAGATGCTGGCTTAATTACTTATGTTTTGTTTTTGTTTTCATGTTGTTGCTTTTGCATTCTACAAATAAATGAATGAACGAACGAACAAGTGAATGAATGAAATGACATGACTTGGTATATTTATTCATTAGGGGGTTCTGCTGATGCTGCTTTTGTTGTTCCTAGGAAAATTGTTGTGTTGTTTTTTTAGTTGGTATTTTCTTTGCTATTTGTTTAGTTTGATGTGGAAAACTATTAAGTTTTCGAAATGGAAATAACATCTGTTAGACAACAGCCAAAACATTGAAGTAATGAAGGAATTATCGGTAATATTTCAAATATACATTTTGTTTTGCTAAGAACTATTGTTTGGGGGGAAAGGGTTGTTGGAAAAATAAATATTACTGGGGATTGGATAAATATGTAATTTCAGGTATTTGAATTGAAGATATTTTCATCGCTCCAATAAGTCTTTTATTCACCAGGAATTCGGAATGCCAAATTACATCCACTTCTCGGCTAAAACCTTCAAAATACTCAAAATTGTTTGGGTTCTTTTTTAGGGGCACTATATCAAAAGATGGACCTACATCGAAAATCTTCGGAAAAAATGTTTTCACCTTTCAAGAACCCAGAATGCCAAATTGCAACCATTTCGATTGAAGATGTGGTTACGACCTTTAAAATGCCGAAAACGGATTGGGTCCTTATCAATACCTGAGCAGAAAATTTTCTAGTCCTTGTAAAAATAGTCATTTAAAAACCACGCTTATAATAGTCCTTGCAAAAATATTCTTCAAAAAATCCACACTTATGATAGTCCTTGAAAAAATATTCTTGAAAAATTCACGCTTAAGATAGTCCTTGTAAAAATATTCTTGAAAAATTCACGCTTAAGATAGTCCTTGTAAATTATTCTTTAAAAAATCTACGCTTAAGACAGTCCTTGTAAAATATTCGTTAAGAAATCAAGGTTCATGATAGTCTTTGTAAAAATATTCTTTAAAAAAATCCACTTCAGTAGTGTTGGCGGTTACCATTTGTATTTTGTTTTTGCAAAATAGACTGAATCCCTGTTTGTTGTTTTTATAAAAAAAATGACATGTTAATCTCGTTGCCTTGTTGTTAAATGTTTAATGCATTGTTAACCTCGAAGTGAGGCACCAGCGAAATTTTCATGCAGTTTATGTCGTTGGTTAGCTAAGTACTTCGCTTTGTTACAAGAGACATTTGGGTATGAAAAGTTTTTTTTTTTTGTATAGAAGCAATAGCTTCTGGGGAGAATATCCCAACAAAAAACTAAGGGAACTGATGTGGATCAGTGGCGTAATCCGAAATTATAGTCTTCCCTGCCGTACCCTCGGCAAACAATTCCATACATTCCCCACTAAAAAATCCACGCTTATAGTCCTTATAACAATATTTTTTTTAAAAGGGACGCCAATAGTTTTTAAAAATCCACCTTTTTACAATGTCCTTTATTATGTCCTTTAAAAATTCCAAGCTTTGTATAGTCCTTTATTATGTCCTTTAAAAATTCCAAGCTTTGTATAGTTCTTGTAAAAATATTCTTTAAGAAAATCCACGCTTATGATAGGCCTTGTAAAAAACAGTCTCTAAAACATCCACGCTTATGGTATGGTTGTAGTCAGGTATTTCCGTCCGTCCATGTATTTTTGGGAACAAAGTGCAGGACGCATTTATAATCCGAATTGGATGAAATTTGGCAACTGTCACTTATTGGCCCAAGGACGAACCCTATTGAAATTGGAGAAAATCGGTTCAAATTTAGATATAGCTCCCATATATAGTTTCGTCCGATTTTAGGTAAATGGTGCACCATACTGCCAGTATTTGTCCGATTGAGACAAAATTTTGCACAGAGTATTGGATTAGATCTAGTTTGATGAAATTGGAGAAAATCGGTTCAAATTTAGATATAGCTCCCATATATAGTTTCGTCCGATTTTATGTAAATGGAGCACCATACATAAAATTTTGCACAGAGTATTGGATTAGGTCCAGCTTGTTGTATGCGAAGTTTTGTTGGAATAGGTTCAGATTTAGATATAGCTCCCGTATAAGTTTCGTTCGATTTTAGGCAAATGGTGCACAAAAGTCCCTATATATCCTTGGATTTGCACAAAAATTGACACAGCGTACTTAATTGAGCCTAGAATGATGTGTGCTAAGCTTCGTGAAAATCGATCCAGATTTATATATAGCTCCCATATATATTTCCGCCCGAATTTAACCGAACTGCTATGTTTCGTGAAAATCGGTTCAGATTTACATATAGCTCGCATATATATTTTCCTTCCACTTTATGTAAATTGTGCACTAAAGACCCAAAGTTTGTACGATGGACATGCAAGTTTGTATAGTGCACAGAAGTTAATATAAATTAATCTCTGGCAATTTTCGTTGAAAACGCTTCAGATTTATATATAGCTCCGATACATATTTTCGTTGGATTTTAGGTAAATGGTGCACCGAGTGACACGAAATTTAGCACAACGTATCAATTTGAGACAAGAATTTCGTTATTGAGTATATTGAGTGTATCAAATTTGCTCTAAATCGATTTGCACAAATGTTTCCCATTGTATGCAAACGACTCATAAAGATCACATATTTGTGTTCGTTCAATTTCATATCAATGTTCTTTCGAAAAGGCGGAGTCTGTTAGGACCCATATTTAGAGCATACCCAAAGTGGTGAAGGGTATCATATAGTCGGCCCAGTCCGACTTTACTATTTTCCTTACTGGTTTATTAATGCCTTTTTTATTGCTATTAAACATTATATATACCACAAAGATACCCTTTCGTTTTCAAATTCAACCAACCTTAAAAAGCATTTGACCAAACAAAAACAAATCCTTAGATGTAATCTATGTAAATTGGAAAATCGTTAACATCTACTATTGTTGCTGTTTAATTTTGTGATTAAAAGTCATAACCCAAAAACAGGAAAACACCATCGAAAGGAGGAGGAGGAGTAGGGCAAAACAGCAGGAATCTCCAGACAATAACAATAGAAAGCAACAATAATATTGTTAAAGAGAGTGTCAATTTCAACAAGAAACCAAAAAAGGATTATCATGTGGAAACATCACACATTTTCAGAAAACAACAAAAACAAAAAACGAATTAAATAGAACCCAACCCCATTTTTCACCATGACCCTTCACAGAACAGAAACAACAGAAACTGAACTGAGTTGAAAACCCCAAGCTAATTAAAAACTAACATATTCCAAGTTGCAACTGTTGGATTTCATTTAAGGGAGAAAGTTTCCAAAATTTGTAATACTCTGCAACATCGTATGTTTGAAGGGGAAGAAAATGTGTTTTCCTTGTTTTTTTGCTGCAATGTTGAGCCGCAGTGAAAAAGTCCAGAAACCCTCAACCAAAACCAACCCTCCTCTGTCACATGCAGAGGCTTCCACATAAATTATTAACACACAGAATGCTGTAGTAAAGACAAATGTGTGTGTGTGTTTTTTTTTTTGTATAAAATGAAATTGTTTAGTGATAGGAGAGGAGGGGTACAGAAGAAAGGAATTACACTACATCCATCTCATTACCTTTGTACTGGAACTTTCATGCCATCAACATTCATCCACTCATTTGGAAATTCTCTTGGTTAAGGTATGCCGACAATCTGTTTTTGCTGTAACTTGATGCCTTTAAATGAATGGACAGGGCAAGAAAATCTGATAGTCGGACGGACGGACATCCATGCAATGGATGGTTTGAAATCTAACACAAACCCCAACACGTGACTCATGTGTTTTCTCACCTCCAGAGTCTCGTGTGCATGGGTGTGCTGGCTGTTAATCGCATCATAGTGTTGATAACTACATGACGGCCACGACAGCGGACGGACGGACCACTCACTCACTACATTTACCTTGTATGCCTCTATGAACTGTTTTTTGGGTGAAAGTATTTCACTTTTCTGTCATGCAACAACAACAACTCCACAAATGACAGCACTGCGCTATGTTCCGTTATGATTTTTCCATCGTCCATGAATAGATTATGTTTCCCCTTTTTCCTCTTGATCTTTGTGTTTTTGTTTATGCTGAATTATTATTATAATTCTGTATTTAAATGTTCACGGTAGATCAAGACATTCCGTTACGCCTTGTCAAAGGCCATGAAATCTGTATTCTATTGCCTGTCTGATTAGTTTATTAATAATCGTAATTTATATAGGGTTTCTTCTCCTGTCATCACGCCACACCCTTCATTGGAAATTGAAAAAAGATACAGATGAAAATTTTAATATTTTGTTTTGACTTTCTACAGTAACAAAGAATAAAAATCAATGCCGTGGGGCATTTAAAACTGATGTCATGTGGGTTCTTAGGAAAAATATTTAATTTTTAACATATGGATATTTTTGAGGCATTTATATAGGCGTGGATTGTGGCAGCCAATGTACGCACCCATCTTAATGTAGCAGCAAAGGTGCGATCTAATGTAACACAGAAAATTGACGTCGAAAAGCTGTAAAAACAACAGATAGCAGAAGCCTACTCCGCTCAACTTACCCAACTGTTTGACGAAAGCACCTCTTGTCCCGATAATAATATAGAAGCACAGTGGCAGAGAATTGCCAACTCCCTAAAAACTGCAGCAAAAGCAACACTTGGGTACCAAAGGATCAGGATGCTACTGATATGAAAAACGCAGAGTATATGGAAACCCTGCGGACAGTAGCAACACGTAATGCGACGGAGGAGAACTATCGGGAGAAAGGGAGAGAGGATAAACGTATTTTCAGAAAAAAAGAAGAAAGAACAAGAAAAACGCTGAGGATCTGGAAGGAGCATTTTGAAAAACTTCTGGTATCAAATAGTAGCGGTGAAGAGGTACCCCAGAACCAATAATAGATGACGCAGCATAGGGTTACATGTGTATACCACCTGGTATGGACGCAAGATGTAAGTCAGAATAGAATAGCAATCAATCGGCTGAAGAATAATAAAGCAGCAGGTGCCGATGGGTTACAAGCCGAACTATTCAAGACTGGTGGTCAGATGCTGATATGGATCATACACCAGCTGATTAGTACAATTTGACTAGAAGAATGCATGCCCAATGATTGGAACCTCAGCATCATGTGCCCAGTGCACAAAAGAGGAGACAAGACGATATGTGCCAACTATATAAAGTGCACTCCAGCGCGCTGTGTGAACGACTGAAGCCAATGGTCAATGACATTATTGGACCATACCAATGTGGCTTTAGACCTGGCAAATCCACCATTGACCAGATTTTCACTCTTCGCCAAATCCTGGAAAAAAAAAAGCATCGACACATTCCACCTATTCGTCGACTATAAAGCCATATTCGACAGCTCTATCCGTTCAGAGGTGTATAAAGCCATGTCTAAGTTCGGCGTTCCTGCAAAATTAATACGGCTATGCAGGATAACTTTAACTGGCACAAGATCAGCAGTTAACATCGGAAAGGACCTCTCGGATCCCTTTAATACCGAACGAGGATTCAGACAAGGTGACAGTTTGTCGTGTGACCTTTTTAACATCCTGCTGGAAAAGGTCATACGATAGGCAAAACGTGACACCGAAACGTTCAGCCTCTGCAGGTGCACCAACACAACACATAGCATACTACTCCTCGACTTACAAATAATCCAAGACAAATATACCAACACTTGGGTACCAAAGTCCATAATCAAAACGGAATGACATCGGTTTTGAAAGTTCAAGGAGTGTGAACGTGATGAAGCCAATGGTCAAGACATTATTGGACCATACCAATGTGGTTTCAGACTGAGCACCAACCACATTTTCACTCAAAATCCTAAAAAAAACACGAAAAAAACATGGCCACCTCCCGCCAGACCAAACTCACACTCTACAATACGCTGATACTACCCGTGCTGTTAAATGGATCTGAAGCATGGGTACTTGCGCAAGCAGATGAGGCAGCTCTTGGAGTGTTTGAGAGAAAAATTCTCCGAAAGATCTATGGGCCGTTCTGCGTTGACCGTGAATATCGCCGTCGAATGAACCGTGAGTTGTACCAGCTATTCTCGGACATTGGCTAGGTCATGTTGTCAGAATGGATGACGTTGCCCCAGCCCGAAAGGCATATAAAAGCGAACCAGCTGATGGTTCATGCAGAATGGGAAGGCCACGAATAAGATGGAAAGATCAAGTGGAAGACAACATTGCCGAATATGGTCTTTCAAATTGGAAAACTGCGCAAAAGACCGACGCGCCTGGAAATCTTTTTAAACGCGGCTTATGGGACGAAGGTTCTGTCACAAGCCAGCTAAGTAAGTAAGTAAGGATTTAAAAAAAATATATTTTTCAGGCTTTCATATAGGTTAATTTTTTTTAATGGTTTTGGTGAATTTATATAGGCATGGATTTTTTAAAAAATATTTTTAAGGACTATCAAAAGGCGTGGATTTTTAAATAATATTTCCTTAAATGTTTTTAGGAAGGGATTATAGGCTTCGATTTTTGAAACCTGTTTGGGGGTGTTAGGGGTGTTTTTTATTCTTTAATAGCAAGCAACATAGCAAGGTGGGTTTTCAATAATATTCTCGATAGCAATTATATTGAAAACTATTATAGATTGTGTTATGGATTTCAATCAAGAAACCTTTCAATACAATTTCAAAGAAATCACAACACTCTTGCCATTGACGAGCAAGATATCAACAACATGGTATGTCAGACAGTCTGCCTGTCAGCAGCAACATATATACTAACATATATACTACTATACATGTATACTATCAGTTACAATTACAAACACATTTGTCACACATACATACACAATATCATTAATTTGCCCATAAAACTTACAAACATGACACAAGTGATATTAAATTCTGATCAAGAAAACAGCAATAATTTTCAAAAAATTTGCAACGATAGATGGAAGAGGAGGGTGGAAGGGCTGTTTAGATGATCCATTCGTAAAGTAATAAATCCCTTTCTTGACAATGAACTCTTCAAACTGCCAATCAATGTTATTGGACTATGGCAAATTCGAAATGGGAAATAATTGCAACTGCTTGTATCACCACCACCATTCTAAGCAAGTCATTGGAAAATGTGGTGGGTGAAGAGGATATACGCCTCAAACTTCTATACCAAAACTCCCTCTGTACTTACTGTACAGCCATTAGAAATCTGGTTAACTGTAGTAGTTACAAATTTGATTTCGAGTTCATTGTATTATTTCGTTAAGTGTGAAATTTTGTGCCAAAAATTACTTCATTTTTGCCAGCTGGACAAAACTTGGTCTTATGGTTTGTCGGTCGGTCATTTGGTTGGTTGGTCATAATTAGAAGTACTTTTGCATTAGGAAATTCCGCATTACCGTTTCATATTCAAGGATTGTGTTACAAAATTGCAATTGTTTGGTCTGCTTGTGATGTTGATCCTTGTGAGGGTGATTTTGGCAAACACCATATGCTGAGCTTTACTAAGAATCATTTGCCTTTTACCATTAATGCGTATTTGTCCAGTGGTGCATCGTAGCTTCATTAACTTAAGTATCCCTTACTTTGAAGAAATATGTTTCTTTCGCTTTTTAATTAAGTTTGGCATTCAAAATCGATTTCTCCAAAATTGTAATCGTCTATCGAAGTCTATTAAATTTAATACGGGTATTAATGTCCAATATATTCTAAGAAAGTTTTCTACCATCTGTAGAATTATGGGGGTAATTTTGATGTCCAGCCGCCTGCATTTGTTATCAAAGTTTACGAAATTATTTAATTTTGAAGAAATGCGCATTGAACCCATCCCCCACGTAATGCCATAATCATTTACATTATTTTGAATTAGTTTTCAAGATGTTGAGTTAAGGAGCGAGAGGGTGGGTGATACTTTGCAATAAATCTTTATATTCGTTACAGTATTGAATGTTTTTTAATATTGCTTGGAAGTCCATTTGTAAACTTTTAATTGGAAAGTAATAAAAACATTATATCATGGTAGCATTTTGTTGGCCCTCACGTCTTTCTTGAAACTTATGTTACACACAATATAACAAATATAAATTGTTGTTTTTTTTTTAAATATTAACAAAAGGTTCTTTTTGCTAGATTACATTTTTATGTAATATATTTTTTATCACATTTTATAAAATAATTAAAAAATGTTAATAATAACAACACATATTTATTTATCTATTGCAGGTATGATTTGTAAAAATGTAAAAAAACAATAATCGTGAGTATATATTTTTGAAAAGTTGGATTTTTTCTCATTTTTCTTTAAGATTTTAAAACAAAAAATGTCTGATTAAAAAAGTGAAATACTTTGAATATTTTGGATACTATAAAATACCTTTCCTAAGTATTTATATAATTTTGTTTAGTTCAAATCATATTTCATATTGTATGTGGTGGTCCATTGAAATTACGGTTTTCGGTTTTTTTATTTATTTATTAAGGTTATGAGATCTTAATTTTAATAAGCCATTGATAACCAGTGAGAGGAGCAGTATAATCGGACGGGACCGACCGACATAACTACCACTGAGCTCTTAGTCTTTGCTGTTCTATATTTCGAGTCTGTTCAACGTTTCGTGATACAGTAGATATGGGATATAAGAAACTCCAAAAAAGTCAGAGATTTCTTATATGCGTTTTTCTTATAAGGAATTATCGGATATAAGAAAGTTGTTTCATATAATATAATATAATATATATATATATACGCATTTAGGATATCTTAATTATATGAATATATTCTCTTAACGTGAAATGTTTAAATGAAAATCGTGTTTTAAAGAAAACATTTTATTAAACAAAAGAACGCAGCATATAAAAATACGAAATTACTAAATTAAAATCAGTTCACAGTTTGACTAAAATAGGTGCGTATATCGTTTGCAGGTAAGTATTTTTGTTTTTCTTTGGATATGAAGTTATCACGCTGATGAAATAAAACATTTCAAAATATAGGCGTTATTTTTCGGTTATGATCAGTCTCAATTGAAAGCCGAACATCACAACACAACCCACGGTGATATTAGTTGACCTCTAGTCGGTCAAAAGGGTTCCAATATCTCGAAATATTGTCCAAGCTCGGAATATAGAACCACAAAAAGTTAGATTTTCGTGGAAGTTGTCTAGGGTATCATATGGTCGGCCCCTTCCGACTATATTGCTCCGCTTACTGGTTTTCTTATACACACTGAGGAGATGTAAAAAGGCTCGGTGTTTTTTGATAATCTTTCTTATATCCGATTTTTTCTTATATGAGATGTGCTTGTATCCCATATCTACTGCATTAGCACTCTCATGACCGATTACATGTCAACAGCCTGAGTACTGGGTAGATTTCGAGTCTGGGTACTTTTCCCAATATTTGCAGTCTCCTTTTACCGGTTAGATGTCAACAGCTCCTCTGCAACATCTTTTCCGAGCCATGTCTTCCCGGAGTCAAAATTCCAGTCGATCAAATTTTTGTTTTTTACCTAATATTTTTTTTATTTGACCCACTAAATATTGATTTTCATTATCATGACAGTCATTGGAATTAGTTGGTCCGATGGAATATTTCTGATGTTCGGCTTTTAATGTGAAATAAAGTGAAGTTTTCGGGCCATTCCATCCACAAAATGCTATCTGAACATCATAAAAAATTTATAAATGTATAACTCCCACATCTGAGTACATAGAACAATATAATTAATTTAAAGGCCAACCACTTATCTTGAATATACTGTCCCTCAGAATACAAAATTTGAACATTTTCACAAAAAACCATGATTCATTGACCGGTCTTCATCAAAACAGTTATGCTTATTCCATGATCAGACCCGTTTTTCTCTGGGTAAATTTTCGTGATGTTCGGTCATAATTGTTGCCGGTGGAGGGCTCAGAAAAACCGACAAAAATGCAATTTATGGTAAAATTCATCCTCTAAGAACTAACCGATCTTTGGCCGATAAAGGTACTTAAGCCAAGTGACGACTGGTCCATAACTGTGGGCTGTATCGTGTTTATAAATTATAATGGATAGACGGACGGTCACCCATGTCTAGATAGACTCAGCAAGTCGCGCTATGACTATTTATATCCTAAAAATTTTAAAATTTTAAATTCAGGATTTGTTGGAAACTCGGTATTTTGTAGGTTTTAGGCGGATTTTCTAAATGAATGGGATGTTATCTGCTATACCGGGCATATGGAGCCTGAAATATATCTGTGAAGAAAATTATTAATACAGGTCCATGTGTTGGCGGGACGTTTATATAGGGGCTATAAACGTCCCGCCATATTTTCTGCAGTTTGAGGTTGTTATTTGGCATTTTAAATTATCGGTAAAGAAAATACTTCTCAGCAGACATTTTCCAATACAGGTCAATGTTTGTAGATACATAAAGGAGCTCCTTTCAATTTTTGCTCTGGTAAAGTTTCTAGCCTCAGAGCACTGACATTGTAAGAGCCCGATTTTTAAATAGATTTTCAATGTACACCTCATGAAAGGCCGTACCGCACCGCAAAACGCATTCCTTTTGGGAAGAAAAAAAAATCAGTGGGCGTCAAGTCCGGTGATTACGATGGTATTGGTTTTGGCCAAAAACTCATGAAAAATTATTGATGTGTAAGCATAATTAATCGGCATCAGTATAGACTTTTTTAGTTAATCTAGTTGACTGACCATATTTAACAGCTCCTCAGCGTGTTGTTCAATACTGATCAAAAACACTGATCAGAACTTCTTCGGAAAATATATCTGGAAAAACTACACAGCTCATTCCGGGTCATCAGTATAATATATTTTTCCAATAGATCCATTTTTTCGAAAATCGATAAGCTAGTGATATTTGAGTAACTAAATCATCTCTAATTTATGTTTTCAACGAGATTTTCTTCGGCCAGGGTATGGATTCCAATAATCGCCGTTTCAGGTATTTTATCTAATTCGTTGGCTATCTTCCAGTTGCTCGCTGGAGTTAAAGGGTGCATTCGTTGGATAAAGGTCGGTATAGGGTAATAAAAGTTATTTCTTGCCAACACTCTGGCGAAGCCAACAATACTGCAAAACTCGTTCTATGGAGGTAAAACTCCAATTGGACTAAAACATCATTGGACAGTTGTTGCACCCTAAAACTTACATGTTTTTGGCGGACTGATGTCAACATCTCCCAAGACTACTATTAAACAGTATAGTCGGACGGGGCCGACCATATGATACCCTACACAACTTCCACGAAAATCCAACTTTGTGTAGTTCTATATTCTGGGTAATATTTGCACTCTTTTGACCTCCACCGTGGGTTGTGTTGTTATTTTCGGATTTCAATTGTGGCCTATTGATCGGGTCGAAAAAAAAACAAAAAAATTAAGTTTACGGTCCACTTCTTCCCAATATTATTATCTGATCATCACCGAAAATTACAGGCGTTGTCCTTGACCATACCTGGACCCTCATGGGAAATTTCAAAGCGATCAGCATCGTTCTATGGAGGTAAAACTCCAATTGGACTAAAACATCATTGGACAGTTGTTGCACCCTAAAACTTACATGTTTTTGGCGGACTGATGTCAACATCTCCCAAGACTACTATTAAACAGTATAGTCGGACAGGCCGACCATATGATACCCTACACAACTTCCACGAAAATCCAACTTTGTGTAGTTCTATATTCTGGGTAATATTTGCACTCTTTTGACCTCCACCGTGGGTTGTGTTGTTATGTTCGGATTTCAATTATGGCCTATTGATCGGGTCGAAAAAAAAACAAAAAAATTAAGTTTACGGTCCACTTCTTCCCAATATTATTATCTGATCATCACCGAAAATTACAGGCGTTGTCCTTGACCATACCTGGACCCTCATGGGAAATTTCAAAGCGATCAGCACTATATTTTCGCTATCTAGGGTGGTAATGGGTTGCTATATATTATTTGAAGACGTAAGCACCTGTAAATATTTAAGTGTAACTCCCACATCCGAATACATACGACATTGTAATTGGTATCAATTTTATGGCCAACCACTCCTCTTGGATATATTGTCAACTTCTTGGGCCTATGTCATTCAGGGGTACATATATACGCTATAGAATACAAATTTTGTAATTTTTCACACAAACGTCAGGGTTCATTTGACCCGCTAAATATTGGCCCGATCACCTTCTCCATGCAAAAAATCGCGGTGTTTGGGCCATAATTGCGGCCTCTGGAGCAACCAGAAAAACCGACAAAAATAAAATTGTTGGTCCATTTCATCCCCTAAATATTAACCGATCTTTTCCAAAAACAATAGGGGACGAACGGACACACATGTCTAGATCGACATCAAAATCAATATTTCGTTACAAACTTTTGGGGCTGCACCAATATACAAAATCTCGAAAACAAATGCACCAATATACAAAAACCTAGAATTAAATCTATGTTCTATAGATGTTACTATATATTAAATTCTTTCAATGTTTTGACCTTATATAAGCATATTTGATGCAATAGCGGACCGAACGCCTTCTATAGCAGTACAAAAAATATATATATATATATATATATATATTTCTGTGTATTTTTGAATACTATCAAGTTGTTAGCATATTTTCCTAGAAAGGAAATTGGTCGCTTTACATGTAATGGCAATAATTCGATATCTTACAATTTCACATAAAAGGCAAAAAAAAACAGCCAGGGCATGTGAAAAATTTGGACTTAACAAACAACAACAATGTAGATAATTATTATTAAGTCGATGTATTTTCACTTATAGAACATGTCTGTATCAAAATCTCAATTTTTAGAAAAAGTGGACTTATTGCCTTTTCACGTTAAGCCAGTGAAATACAATAATACATAATTCTCCACAGATTAGAAAACACTAATGAACGACATGCTTATATCCGTTTTAAATTAAGTCGCACTAAAAAATATTTCATTAATTCCATTTATATATTTCAAATTTCACAAAACAAAAATTGTGTTAAAAGTTCATTAACCTTTTTGTCCGCATGCAAGCAAACACTACTGCATTTTTGTCATTTTTATTACCCAAAAATGGTAGGACCAAAAAAAAACTTTTGCGATTCACTCAGCGAAAGGGGAACTAAAATCTCATAATTCACAGCACGATAAACGTGAGGCGATAGTTGAAAAAAAAACCAAAGACAAGCATCAGCATTAAACACCATATAGAGTAAGAACAACATTTAGATGATGTGCCGTGCTGCGCTGTGCATTAAACAAATAAAACTACTCAAAAAAATATGGTCATTAACACGTCCCAAAAACATAAATTTTTATGGAATTTTTCTCACCGACAACTCGGGGCAGCAACAGCAATTATAAGAATGAAAAGAAGCCGACAACAAGTCAAAGCAACCCGGCGAACGAGCAAGCAAGCAACAACCAACCAAACTACCCACCCGCCTATAAATAATTATAATTTTCACTTTTATTAAATATCTGCAAACGACACACACACTAACTCACACACACCAAGTCATAGAAAACAAAAGCGTTTCTATGGTCGCAGCAGTGCACAGCCACCAACCCACAGAGGGGGTGGTAGTTGTAGTTGATTGCAACTACCATAGAATGAATGGTAGTTGTCAGTTGCATGAGAGAAGAAAAAACTACCCCCATCTCCTTTGGAATTGTTGTTTTTCCTGTGTTCTTTTCACATCACTCCGAGCCGTTTGTTATTACATCCCAGATGCTGTGAGACACCAAACTGGTAAATCCCATGCAATAACAATTCCCATGTTGATACACGATTTTTTTTTTATTTTTTATTGCGAACATTGTAAATTTAATATTGTTCATACCAACATTCTCAACAAAAAATTATAAATGAAATTCTAATATAGAATGGGAAACAGTGTTTCAAAAAATAAATAGAAAAAATTTAAAAGGCATACATTAGGGTTATGACTACTTTCTGTAGCCGGAAAATATGAACATTTTGTGTGATTTTTTTTTAATTGCACTTTGTTCGTTTTTTAAATAAAATAACTTCAAAACGAAAAAAAAGAATTAATTCTTATAAATCTCACAACAAGAGCTACATAGCCTATTAACAAATTAAGACATTGTTTATAAAAATCGATAAACACCTGCCGGTTTTTATTAAAAATTCCATGCAGTTGTGTCATTTTGAATCGATTGTATTTATTTCTAAGAAAATTTCACATTTTTATGATTTTCACAGATAAAAAAATCGGAACATACAGACGGCTATGTATGAAGGGGTCTGACATTTACTTCGAATTTCCCCTTGGGTGTTGTTATGGTTATATTCTTTCGAATGTAACTGATATGCGTGCGTTTTAATTTTTTGTGCATACGTGCGGTTATAGGATCCACAAATAAGACCGTTCATATATAACTCACATGTGTAAGTTTACGGTATATAGCATTGGGTTCTGTTATGGTAGCTACTCCTTTCTATTAAAATTCGTTTGGTATCCCTTTGGTATGCTTTTTTTTACAGAAACTACATTTTTACAGCTATACCCTACACAACTATGTTGCCAGGGTATTATAGCTTCGTGTAGCCCCAAGAGTTTGTTGCGCCCCAAAATATTGGTTCTAGACCCATCTTTAAATATACCGATATATCTCGACTAGATGAGTCGATTTAGAGTCGTCCGTCTGCCCATTCTAACTTGTAAGCATGATACAGGACAAATTTATGGACCAATCGTCACGACATTTTGCATGTAGGATGGGATCTCACCAAAGAAAATCGGATAATATTTAGGGGATGAAATGGACCAAAAACCTTATTGTCTGTTTTTCTGGGCGCTCTAGAGTCCTCAAATTAAAGTCGAGCATTACGAAATTTTACAAAGAGAAGGCTAGTTAAGGAACAAGCATGTATCTTTTCATGCTAATTGATCAATATTTATCGAATCAAAATGGACCCCGACTTTTGTGTGGAAAATTACAAAATTTGTATTCTATGGCGTATAAATCTACTCTTTAAGATCATAGGCCGAAGAAGTTGGCAGTATTTCCCAGAGGAGTGGTTGCACTTCAAATTGATACGAATTATATTGGTGTATGTCCTCGGATGTGACAGTTGTACGTAAATGCTTACATGGATCTACCATTTTTCATATTCTTTAGTATTAGCAATACCACACTAGAGGTCGTTAATGGCTAGGAAAGTTTGCTTCAGGTTTCGATTATAATCAAGGTCGACGCCTATAATATTCGCTAGTAATCAGATTATGTTTAGGGCATACAATAGGCCGAAACCTATTCGTCTGGTTTTCTAGTCGCTCTAGGCGCCACAATTATTTGCTGAACATTTTCCATAAGAATGGAATCTGGTCAACTAGGTAGAAGGGCTGATTTGATAATGATCGCTTAATAGCCAGCGAGAAACAAAATCGGATAATATGCCAGAGTACGAAAGAGAAGCAGTTGATCTATCAAAAGGGTGCGAAATATTGTCTAGGCTCTCAAAAATTTGGAGTACGGCTGTAGTTGTATAGGGCATCATATGGTCGACCCCGTCCCACTATACTGCTCCGATCACTGGTTTTAAAATAAATATGCCAATTTGTAAGTACCGGTCGGGAAAATATTGAAAACAGTGCAGTACAAAAAGGCGTTCCCTGATTGAATATCCAAAACATCTAAAGGTACCATATTTTAAAGGGGAATAATGAAACTGAAGTAATTTCTTCAGTCCAGGGAAGGACCCTAGTTGCTATAGATCTTAAAGATCTGTGGAGTAAAATATTAAACTTTCCGCATGTATAGAGCTCAGCAAGAATTCTGGAAGACTACGATCGCCGAAGAATAACACAAAACTTTGATTCGATGGAGGATCTGTTTGACATAAGCAAGGATTGTTCCAAAAGTTAGTCCGACTTATCCCAGTATCATGGAATATTAAGGGGAAAAAGGGCATAATTCAACATTGAAATCCCATCCACAAGCCCCATATAGATATCTACAACAATGATCGGTTGAAGAAATACATGTTAAGTATGATTTGAAACAGAGGAGCATGTTTTTAAACAACTTAAGATCATTAAATCTCAGACCGAGCATAGAGCAATTTAGTAGACTACACTTAAATTAGAAGGTGGTAAATCGTAAATAATCATAGAAGGTCTGCAGCAGTTGTTAGACGTTGTAGTTCGACTGCAGCAAATGTTCGAAGAGAAAGGTTACTTTGCAACCAAGTTTATCAGCAAGGATGATGTGATCTGACTCATGGAGCACATTATCAATGATAATTACCAGACATCAAGTGTTTCTTTGTGCAGGATTTGCTGTGCAATCATTAAAAGCAACACTGATATGATGAAGTTTCTCTTCCACCACGATCATGCCTTCAGCTACTTCATTGAGAGAAGTTAGAGCCCTTTGGTAGAATTGTAGCAAATCTCAAACGTCTGAGAGGCACACTGAAACTCTCTTGCCATTCTACCTTGTATTTCGTTTATTCGGATACTTGAACTCCGGAACAGTGTGCACGAAATCTGTTCATTGGTTTTTTTTTCTCATGGTCTCTAGGTTATCATCTTTATTAATATTAATATTTAGTAGGTTCACCTTGATCTGTTAAAAAAATTCGTTATTTTCGAATTTTTTGAGTTATATTCGATATTTTCCCTTTTTCTGTTATGTTGCCACATATGTCTGCTCTTCAATGTTTGACTCACATTTCAAAATTTTAAGAAAACATCTCGATTACCTCAATATAGTCCTAATTGGTGACGAGTCATGGGACATTAAAACCAAAGTTCACTCATCCCAATGCAAAATTTCAGAGCAGCCAAGTTCAAAAAAATCACTTCTAATTCGGTGAAAGATTTTTGTAGAAAAAAACAAACATGAATTTTGCTCTTGTGCGTGAGTTTTGGACCGAAAACAACCCCGTTATCATGCCTCAAATAAAGGCATTCAGCGCACTTGGCCCTGCTGACTTTTTTCCTCTATCCAATAAAATTAAAGTTTTGCCTTTTCATACGATAAGGAGATAAAAAAAACTCGAAACAGAAGTGGTCAGAAGTGTTTCGAGGATTTGAAAAGTCGCTGGAATAAGTGTATTATATCGCAGGGGGACATGATGATGAATAAATAACCTGGTAGTTTTTATATTAAGCTTTTCCTGTTCTTTTTTGGTCGGTACCTGGTATATAGGTTTCGTTAATTAAATGTAGATGGCTGTAAAATTTTCATAAATTTTCTCATATCATTCCCATCAAAAGACTTATATTTTCCATTTATTGTCAAACATTTATTTATCTATTAAATTAATAAAGGATATATTGTTTGCTATCACATACTGGTATAAAGCTAAAAAGAAAACTTTTCCCCTAATGAAAACCCCCCCTTCACTTTATTCTCCCCCACCAACAAAAATCGAAGACAAAAACACTAATAATAATAAATATTTACACAGTCAGCGTACGTTCGCATATCCGTATTTACTCAGGACTTTAAGGACTTGCACACACACACACACATAACCTCACTCACTTAATGTAATACCAAACAAAAATAGATTTAAGGATTTGATAAAGTGAGTGACAATGAATTGTACTTGAGCGAACGAACGAACAGAGATATAGATTCAGGCAGACGAGCAGGACGACGGATGCATGTAAGTGATATACTTGATATCCTGTGGAGCAAACAATTATTTACTTTTGTTTTTTTTTTGGGGAAAAAAATAAAATGCATTTTTGTTTGCCGGAAGAGAAGCTAAAATAAACACACACATTTAGACACATGCATACATGTGTAGACAAACATTTGTTACACTCAGTATGGCAGAGACATTTGAGGAGGACCATTGCAAGAGGGTGAGTGAGGGTCATGTTATGGATGCTACTATTCAAACATCCACCCACCCACCAACTCACTCACCAAATATCTTCCAACGACTTATTTCCAACTGTCACTTAAGGAAATGTCACAGTACATCAACGGCAAGTGTCAAATAAAATGTCACTGATGAAATTAAGGCCAAAGAAACGGATATTTATGATCACATTACTGGAATATCCGCAACGTAAATGGGCCATGCAACAAATAAGGATTTTCATGGATTTCAAAAGGAAGTCGCAAATAAAAAGAATATTAAAACTATATTTTTTCTTTGCCTATTTTTTTGGTGGTGCCCCCAAAGTGCATAGAATTTGCGGGTTGATTTTTTCTCTTCGCTTTAAATAATCTACCCCATCTTCAAAAAAAAAAAAAAAATTCGTTAGTCTCAGTTGACCAGATTTTTGTTTAGTTTTTTTTTTTCTAACCCAAGGGATGTTTTCACTATTTTTTGTCACTTCTGCCATCCAGCTGCCTCCGATCACAACAAATTGCATTGAGCTGTGTTTTTCCGTCTACATTAAATCGTGTTTCTGATTCGATTGCCGTTCAATTGAATTATATCATGTTTTTTATTGTCGTTGCTTCCTTTGTGTTGTTCGTCGTTATCTGGATGAATGCAGTCGTTGTCCTGTCTAGGCTATGCCAAACATTTGCCATATCCTTGTTTAAGAGATTTTTAGATCTTATTTAAACGCCGGGGTACGCCAGTAGTACGTGTGTGTTTGTATTAGACATCTGCATGAATGCACAAAAACACCACCCATGAGTCACTCACACAAAGTAATGGCTTCTATTCTATAAATTTGTTTGAAATGAAGTCCAATGAGTGAGGGTACAACAAATATGAATTGCTTCAGGTATGAGAGTTTCGAATTTGTTGTGTATTCGTTTGATTCATACAATCCACGTTTCAGACTCGACGAACCGGTATTTATTGTGTATGTTTACTTCGGTATGAATGTATGTTGTAACACACAAAGTTTGAACAAATGCGGCAAGTTCGTACACGAACATGTTTTACACAATGAGTGTGTCGAATTATACAGTAGTATTCGAATTACCCGAATTAATTGACGAGATATTTTGGTTTTTACACCATCCACAAAAGTATGAAGGGTATGTTATGTTATGTTATGTTTTTTTTTTTTTTTTTTTTTTTGTAACTCATCGAAATAGTCATTTCCGCCCATATAAAGTATATATATTCTTAATAAGGACAAAATTTATGAATATCTAGTAATGTATCCACTATATAGCAGAACTTTTCTTTTTTCAATATTTAGATGTTTTTAAACGCACTTTTTTTAAATTCGTTTTAATTTGGGTTCGAATTGGATACCCCATAGTGTGGGGGATATTCAGTACTACAACTTGTCAGTTCATAACCTATAATATGTTAAGACTTCTGTTGTAATATTACTACCTTCGGGGGTGTCGAGATACAAAACTAAACCGTTACGTTCCAAAATGGCCTTTATCAGTCCACATTAAGTATATCCTCCCGAGAAGTAATCAATATTGGCCCCCTTATATATAACCAACGCAATGAACGACGATGACTGTTGTGTGTTTTTAATGTGTGTGCGAACGCTCGTTTGCATAAACCTTCTTTGCAAAGTGTTGGAAATGTTCATACTGCCAGTAACTAACAAAATATTTAAAACATTTTCGCTGGCTTAATTTGAAAAGGACACAAGTCCATTTATCTAGAAATTGAGATTTTGATACAGTTATGTATAAAAAGCCAAAATACATCGATCTAAAAAAATTAAAATATATTTATCTCTTTTGTTATTGTTGTTTTGTATTGATGAGTAAAGGCGCTAAGTCCAATTCATCACATGTCACTGACTTAACATCACGTAAAGGCTTTAAGTCCACATTTCATATTTAGGATTTTGGACATGATTTTCAGCCGAATTGTCTGTAGTTTGGTATTTTAGGTACTTATGGGTAGCACACCTTCCAACAAAAAATATCAATATTGGTCTACTTTTTAGGGTACCGCCCAATATTCGAAATTTTGGTAGGTTTGGGTACGTTTTTCAAACGACTGTAATTTTATATTTAGGACTCTAAATTATCAATATTGGTCCAAGTTTTGGAGTTCCCCCATATTACCTTACCCCATTTTTCGGTATTTTGGATACGTTTTTCAACCGAGTAGGTTCTAATTTGTTATTTTGGGTTCTCATTGTGTGTCAATTCCTTTTTTTACAAAAAAATTATCGTTATCTGTCCGCGATTTGGTATAGACCCAACAAAACTGTACACTAAATTTTTGACAATTTGATGATTTCGGTATGTACAAGGTCCTAGTCCAAATTTCCAATAGTCTCTATTTTTGATATTTCTCTTGGTAGTTATTTACCAGGGCATAAAACCCATATAAAAATACCGATCAATTTAACAATTTGACTGTTCACCTCGCGGCGGTGAGTATAAAGAGGTCGGCCCTGTCGAACTTAAGGACGTTTTAATTATTTTTATTCATATTTTTTAATAAACAATCTCTACTCTACTTAATAATATTATCATGTAAAAAAATCAACAAAAGTACAAATTTATTACAGAAATTAAGAAATGTAATGAGAGACAATTTGTAAGAAAATGACCTACGTCCACAAAAACATAAAGAACAAATGAAAAGTCTTTAAGTCCCAAAAAAGTGCATATGTATTTCCGCAAATACTTATTTGTACTCCTCATATAACTTTGTACTCTAATTTTCTGCATAGGCCTATTTTTGTATATCCCTTGAGGAAGATTCCGCCGATTTTTCTTACATCATTTCATTTAACTTTTACTTATTTTTCTGGAGTTTTTATTTACTTGTATTCAATAGAAAAAAATAAAAGACATTATTTCTCACTATTGCTCACTAATAAAGTTTTAAAGAGTGTACAAGGTAAACATTTGCATGTACCTTTACAATAAATGCCCACCATCAATGTTAAGCCGTTGAATGAATACACAGAATACAAAATACATTGCATGATGTTCACTCATTGGACTCATTGATGTTGTATAACTTGTTCTTGTAGTCCATCATACTGAATGTTGTGCTTTCAAGTTTGATCGTTTGATCGGACAAAGCACAACGAAGAACAACACAACTTCGGTGGTTGAATTCATTTGCACTCATTAAATGTTGTTGTGTACTCTGAATACGACTTAACATCCATGAATGTGGATGTGGATTCATTGTACGAGTACATTCATGCAGATGATAGAGACCACTATGGCGAAAGGACGAAATGTAGGAATATTGATAGAAAAGTGAAATATTGATTCGGAAAAAAATTAAATAAATCAAATTCATATCTTAAAATGTGGAAATATCCATGGGGATTGTTTATCAGGAAAGGGACTATATTGCTCTCCCCTATCCTCTGATTTATATATTTATTAAAATCCTTCAAAATCAAAAATTAGATTAATGACTGTGTGATGGAACTATTATGGCATTTAAGTTTCTACTTAAGGGAACCCCGCCCATTCACGATTTTAATTTTTCAAGATTTTCAATGGGCTGGTAAATCAAAAACAATGCTTGTTAAGGTTTGTAACTTTGCACATATATAATTGAAGATTTAAAATAGAAGAAAAATAATTTACAAAAAAATTTTGTTATTGTTTTGTTGTTGTTTTTGTAATTAAAGAAAAGTCCTTATTTTTGATGGCGGGCATGATAACTCCTCACTGGAGCATCGGAATCCGAAAATTCCAACGGTGTTAGAAAGAGTACATGTCTGGCTCTAGTATGAACTAGGATTATTGACATCGCTCTAAAATTAACAAAATGGTGGACCTATGAAAAAATATTTTTGGAAAATCGCCGATTTTTTTACCAAAACCCAAGTTAAAAAATAAGGAAGATCTTCACCGATTGGCTTTATCCTAGTTCATACGATAACTATACACTCACAGAGAAACGTGTAAAAATTTGAAATCGATTGGGTTATTAGTTTTTGAGTTATCGTGCCCGCCATTCGCAAAAAAATGTTTAGAGAAAAACGCGTTTAAAGTTTGAGAAGCCCTTCAGCCGTCACTTGATGCTGACACAATAAATCGGCTATATTTTCAAGAGTTCTTGAGATTTTCATTTGGAATTTTGTAGGGACATTCTTTAATTAGTGTAGATTCGAATTATATCAACAAAATTTTTGACCCCGAGAATGGGGGTCCCCTTAATTGACAAACTTATATTTATATTAAGATAGTTTTTAATATTTTAAAGGACTAAACGACGACACTGTATGCCATATTCAGTGTCGTACATAAGCGTGTGTATGCAAACCTCAAAATTCTGGGTAAAATGTTTTCAACGAGCCCAGAAGTTGAACAGAGTTCGACTGGGAAAGTGTGATAGGGACCGACGAATCCAAATTCAACCTTTTTAATTAGATGGTAAGCATTATATGTGATGAAAACTATTTCAAATGCGCAATTTTAAGCACGGTTGAGGAGATCATTGTGAGTCATATCAACAAGTTTTGGTGGATATGAACGTCTATCCTGTAGAAGAAGTGATTATGAGCATGCCTGTGAACAAAATCGTGGAAGAATATCTTGGTAAGCAAACTTTTCAATTAACCCACTGGCCAGCATAAAGTCTCGACCTTACTCCAAAGAATAATTTGTTGCCAATCCTAAAGTGCCAATCAGTCTTTAATAATATAGGCGAACTTTAGCGGCGGATCTGAGATGATTGGAAGAATATTTTAAATGAAATTGTACAGAGATTGGCTGAAAGTATGTCAAATTGCATAAAGAAACCTTAAAAAAATATAAAACTTTTGTATATGTACTAAAAATATTCGTATTCTGCAAACGTGAATTTTAAGGTGTTTTGATATGTACAAAAGAACCTAATAAAATACCAAAAAGTCTGGTTTTAGACCCCATGTTTCTTTGGACAAAATCCGTTTCAGAAAATTTGGAGTTGGTTTACAAATGTCCGTCGGGTCGTCCGAAAATGAGGAATATGGGTCCACTCCTTCACAAAATGGTCAAAATTGTACGAAAAATTAATTTAAAAAAATTTGAAAATGAATGTTTCAATATTTATAAATGTATGTTCCATTTGAACCAAAGTGCACACAACAAATTATAATTACCAAGCCAAGATCAAGTCCGAATATGGGATTAATTAGTCCGCTCCTTCTGGTACCTTCCCCACAAATGGTCAATATTCTAAATATTTATAAATCCATTCATTATCTTGACCAAGTCCAGATCAAGTGCGACGATAGGACCCATTCGTCCACTCTTTCTTGTATCTCCGCCAAAAAGATTCAATATTGTATATATTGACATATTTCGATCTCGTACCTAAAAAGTACCTATCAAATTAGCACATACCTAAGCTAAAAAAATATTTAATTTATGTTGAATTGAAAAGCGGTGCTTACGAGTTTGTTATACCTACACAGACCTTATATAGAATACATTTTCCACAATTTACATCTATTTATAAATTAGTTAATGTTGTACACACCAATTAAAATGTACAGTTCCATTCGCTTCCAAACTCACAGGTAGGCTTTAACCTAATATGAGTGGCATCGGTATATGGAGGCTATGTCAAAACTATTTAAAATTGTCTGTGAGAATGTATTTTACCTTCTGAAAACTCTGAATGCTTAAAACCCTCAAAATTCCAATAATTTTATGGGAGCTATGCTTACATTGTCTATGATTAAATTTATTATTCATTAAGAACCCGAATTAGCAAATCTGAGGTATGAAAACTTGGACTTCGAAACACCATTAAAAGGTTACATCCCAATATTCGGTATTTTGGAGATGGTTGGACACTTTTTCAACCGAATTGGTTGCAAATTGATATTTTGGGTTCCCCCATATAATGGTAACCCCCAAAATTGGGTATATTGGGGATGTTTGACATGATTTGACCCAATATTTTAATATTTTTTAAGGATTTTGGGAACATTTTTCATTGGAATTGACTGTAATTTGGTGTTTTGGGTTCTCAATGTAAGCCCACTTTCCTCTAACGGAGTGTATATAGTTTGGTATTTCGTTTTCTCCTAAAAGACCCTTTCGGTTTTAGGCATTGTGAAAGTCCACCTCATGTATAAACAATAAACAATTCGGTCCGACCGAACGTAACGATTTCTTTCTTATTTTTTTATTCGAATTCGCCGAATTTTTCCCGATGTTACAAATTAACTTAACTGATACTTATTATAGCCATCCTCCAACTCCTGGATGCCTCCGTTTCAGCTCATTGCTTTTTATTGTCTAGTGACATTGGTGAAGAATATAAATAAAAGGGTAAAAGCAGACAAATTCAAAAGATCCTTCTTAATATAGTAATATAGATTTTCATGACAAAATCCATTTTTATTCAAACTTATTTTAACTTAGGGTCTAATTTTCAATTATAAATTAATAATTTCTCGCGACCAGTTCCTAGTATATGAGGACTGGAGAAAGTTACTGATGGCCAGATCTGGAGAATACGATTTTAAGAACAAATTATGGAATGTAGTCGCCGATTTCAATGTCTTGTGACTCTAGGTCAATCTACACGTTGTTTTCTAAATACGACGACTTCGTACTTCAAACTGAAATATTTCTACGCTTTCAAGAAAGTAGTCAATGACAATTATACCATACTTATCCCAAAATAAACGTTTTCATACCAACATAACCTGCTTTTTAGCTGGTTAATGGATTGAAGCCCAACTGAATGACTCTCAATTCAATAAAACTACAATAGTCGCCATCTAGGTATCAGGAACCAAAGAACATTTTGGGTCATGGGTCGATTATATTTATAATTTTAATATAAACATCATCGTATGTCCAAACTTTTATAACAAACCACCACCAAACACATTTTTAAAATTTTTTTTTTCGCAAAAATATCCACTGTAAATTATTGTGAATTATTTATTGAATGACTGACTGGCTGACTAAACACAACGTTTAATATTTGATTTCATGCTGAAGGCTAAATTATTGTGTTGAACTAATACAAATATGTACATCGCGACTACAGCAACAACGCCAACAACAACAAAAAATGAAAAAAAAAATATTGTTCACAAATAGAAAAAAACTGGAAGCATATCTGCTGCTGTGGATGTAAACCACGCATTTACCCCTGAACTACAATTTCAATAAACAATGACAACAAACGTAAATTATGGCATTGTACGAATAATCAAAAGAAGGTAACAACAACAAAAACAGAATAAAAACACAAAAATCCAACAACAACACTAAACTGGTATAATCCGCCAAACATATATAAAGACTCGGGGGAGGATGACAGAATGTCATACACGACGAGCACTAAATGAAAGTAATATCGCTACAAACCCACAATAACAAAAAAAAACTAAACACAAAAACAACTAAACCATATCATGCCATCATGCAACAAACAACAACAACAATGCTACCGGTAAACAACAACAACAGTAGCAGCAACACTACTATTCCATTGAACTGAATAAAATGCCTGAAATGTGGCCTCTGGCGGTCAAACAACACAAGAGCTTGGAATATTCCGTTTGCGGCAGAGCGGGGTACACTCTTATAACTGAACTAATTTTCATGCAGTTAACGTTTTTTTTTTTTTTTTTTTTTTTTTTTTTTTGTTTTTTGCCTCGACAATAATTCCAACATCTTAACTTCTCCCCTGGGTTAGTGTGCGTTGTTACTTCCTGGTTGGATGAATGGTTGGTTGCAGCAGTTCTTGCAGGGAAAAGTACTACAAGTTCCTTCTATCACCCCCTTACTTGGCCTGCACAACTATGTGGTGGGTTTTTGTAGTCAATTTATATATGTCTTTAATGCTCGAATGGGACTTTTGCAGTGTAAAAGTTTTTTTTTTGTAGTCATAGCTGTTGTCTAGTTTGTCCCGAATAAGGAATCGAGAATGATATTTTGAAAAATTCGATTTAAGGAAATGTTTATTTTTTGCAGTAGTTCCGTCTTAAGTGCAATTTTGCCAACAGGTATTTGCATGCTTAGCCTTTGGGTAATTTGGTATGTCAATGCCTAAATTGACATTTCAAGTTCCGAAGGCAATTTTAACAGATGTTGTGGTAGAGGATTGGTTTGGTTTGTTTGCAGTGATGTTTATTTTGCCACAATACCCACCCTCAAACTTTTATAAAACATGTATTCATTTTGTTATGTAATATTAATTTTTGAAAACATAACATTATGTACACTTCGACCACACCCTGTGCGAAAACGATCGGGGTCAAAGAGCGGTGAAGCACCTCAAACGGTGGCCAAACCAGGACTAACCGCTACGAAGGTTCTGCTAAATAATTTGGTGGGATTGGAAGGGGATTAATTATTATAAGTTGCTTCCATAAAAGCCGCTAAATTCTGATCTCTATTGCCAACTGGACCGTTTGAAGATAGCAATTGACCATAAACGGCCAGAATTGACCAACATGGGCCTATGTTGTAAATTGTCTACCAGGAATATGTGTATTCGATTTATTGTATACTGGGAAATTCGAATAGGGTCCTTCAAGAATCTTGAATGCCAAATAACTGCCAATGAAGTTGAAAAATGCTCACACGACCTTCAAAATACTAAAAATGAGGAAGAACCCTCTAACAGGGCTTTATATATAAAACTACTATCAATACCCCTTAATGACAAATGTGGTATGGCCGATTTTGTTATGGATCTATAAGTCCTCATAGATATATGTTATAGGACGATGGCTATATTTCTGGCCCTAATATTTTATGGCGCTACCTGCTATTTCCATTGCAACGATTTGGCGTTTTAATGTACCACCATGAGTAGTGTTGTTTACAGTTACTAGAAAAATCAAAACTTTCGGCGTGAACTCAAAGTTGCGCCCAACGTAGAACCAACTTTAGCAGATCCCTAATAAACCTCTTTTTATTATTTCATTCTGCAATTCATATATAAATCATATAAATATTCCATATATGTATATTGTTCTTTTTCTTATATTAACAATGTGGCGCCCAACCTAGAGCCGAATTACATTTTCATATATTTAAGTAGTTTTCCTTTTTATACCCTACACAACTATGTTGTTGGGGTTTTATAGCTTTGTGCAGCTCCAAAAGTTTGGAACGCCGTGAAATTTTGGTAGATTTAGACATGTATGTCCGTCCGTCTGTCCATTATAATTGTTATACCCTTCACCACACTGTGGTACAGGGTGTTATGTTTTTGTGCATATGTTTGTAACAAGCACAAGAAAACGAGATAGACACATGGTTCCTTTTGAGAATATGCATAGAATCACTTTCTGAGTCTATTTATGTATGTCCGCCAATCCGTCCGTCTGTCCGTCTGTAGATGTTAATTTGTAAACAAAGTACAGGTCGCATTTATGATCCAATTTGGATGAAATTTGGTACAAGTCACTTATTTGGCCCAAGGACGAACCCTATTGAAATTCAAGAAAATCGTTTCCGATTTAGATATAGCTCCCATATATATTTTCATCCGATTTAAGGTAAATGGGGCACCAAAGTCCCTATATATTTTCGATATGCGCGAATTTTTGCGTCGGGTACTCAATTGAGTCTAGAATTACGTGTGCCAAATTTCTAGAAAATCGGGTCAAATTTATATACAGCACCCATATATTTTCGTCCGATTTAAGGTAAATGGAGTTCCAAAGTCCCTATATATCATTCGATTTGCAAGAAATTTGGCTGAATTAAGTCTAGAATGATGTGTGCAAAGTTTCGTGAAAATCGGTTCAGATTTAGATATAGCTCTCATATATAGTTTCGCCTGAGTCTAGAATGATGTGTACCTAAATATTTTCTTCCGATTTTATGTAATTGGTGCACCAAAGTCCCTATATATCTTTCGATTTGCACAAATTTTAGTATAGGGTACTGAATTAAGTCTAGAATGATGTTGCTAAGCTTCGTGAAAAGATTCATAGCTAGGCCGATTGACACAACGTACTGAGGTAATATAAATTAGTCTATGGCAAATTTCCATGAAATCGGTTCAGATATAAGCATATAACAAAAACGCGATATATCTTAGGATACATATGTAGAATATACCCAAAGTGCTGAAGGGTATCATATAGTCGGCCCAGTCCGGCCCAGTCCGATTTTACTACTTTCCTTACTGGTTTAAACACGATACATATCAGAGTTATGGACCCATCATAACAAAATTTTTTTCTGGTCGCTCTAGAGGCCACAATTATGACCCGAATAAGCGAGGCAGTTTTGATAAGGATCTGTCAATATTTAGCGGGTCAAATGGACACTGACTTTTGTGTGAAAAGTGGCAAAATTTGTATTCTATGGGGTATATATTTACTCCTGAAGAACATAGACCGGAGAAGTTGACAGTATATCCAATAGGAGTGGCTGATACCAATTATATGGCTGTATGTACTACGATAAGGGAGTTATAATAAGGTGGTATTTAAGATGGTCTACGTATTCTGACATTGTTTAGTATTACCATTACCACACTAGAGGGCGGAAATGTAGTCTGATGGTTAGGAAATTTTGATTGAAATTCCGATTATGGTCAAGAAGACGTCTATAATTTTCGGTGATGAAATGACCGGAGAGCTTTATTTTTCTTTCTGTATTTAATAACTTGGCTCCCAACGTTGAGTCGAATTACATTTCCATATATTTTATAAAATTCCCACAATATTATTTTAAATTATTTATTTTTTTAATTCTTTTATAATATGTGGCGCCAAACTAACAATGTGCGTGCAAAAATATCTTAAATACATATATAAATCGACATAGAATTTTATTTTGGTCAATATTTTTTATTCGATGTCTAGTTATTTTCTTCGGTACAGACTTCTAATCTAGACTCCCTAGTCTACAGCACCGAGAAAACTGGTACAGTCGTTTCGCTACAGAACATGTGGCGACATTTTCTCTTGAACTACATACAAGTCAGCACTAACACTACATTTATTTCCGTGAAATCTTCGGAGAAATTCAAAAATCGAACTTGAGAAGATGAAACATTAGGTCCATACCAGCGTCGTTTTGACCGGTCAAAACCAAAAAGATGGCTGAACCACCATACAACCTTGACTTGGTACCTAATTGCTTATTTTTCCATACATGAAGAAGAAAATCTTGGTCAACGATTTATTGATAAATATTAGCAGTCATTATTAGATCAGAAATATGTATAGGAACCCACGGACATTCCAACAAAACATTTACGCTCGTTTTGTACTCGACTTTGGAGTTGTCAACGGTTTTGTCGAAGAAAATGTTCAATATGAGTCAAATATATTTGTTTAAGAAAGTCGTAGTACATACCCGACCCAAATATATACAATAATTTGTAATCCCGTTGGTATTTGTAGTTTCATAGACTTAAGTGATCTGCCCTGCCGAAGGGCATTTATTTATTCATAAAAAATAACAAAAATTTGCAATTTTTATTTTTATTTCTTATATTGAAAATTCATCGTATTTTGAAATAATGTTGCGGAAAAGAATTTTAAAAAAGCAATTAAATTAGCAATCGAGTTATCTTGTTAGAGCAGAATACAACTTTACAACTAACTATCTTTAACGATGGATGCTACAATTATTTGCCAAGAGACATAAATGCACCATCCTCGCCTACTTGAGTCTAGTATATCATAGTCTCCAGACATATAACAATAAAATAACAAAACCACAAGAATATCTACCAGAAAAGGAACACACTATTGTGCCTTTTCAATCCCGACAATGTGAAAATTGCCACAATTTTCCCATTTTCCAGCACTAACTAGCAAAACTATCAAATATGCCCTTTGTGCCAAAGCACACTTGATGCGCACACACACACACACTCATACATGCATACATCGAAAACGACCACAAAAACCAAAAGCACTACAACTATTCTTCATATGTGTGTATGTGACTTTCGCTCTTCCGCTTTCTGTCGGTTCTTGTGACAAAAACGAAATGCTTTGTTGGTGCTTTTGTTGGAATATTTATTTTGTTAGTATGTCTATGGATGGGTGTCCTTAAACTTGCCACAGCAAGCAGACAGACTGTGTGGCATGCGACTTTTATCAAACATTCACGCTATATGGTGCCAGACAGCCACACAACCAATGCTTGCTAGCTAGCCAGCCATCTATCCAACCAACCAGGCCAATTGGACGGACTGAAAAATGTCTAGTCGTTGAAAAAAATATTTATATATTTTAAACGTCATTCCACCACACACGTCGTTTGCCGCCCATAGTAAATCGTTGTAGTTGTCGTGGGTCACTATGTGTGTTGGGGAGGCCGGAAGGGGACTTTAAAGGGAAATGCAATGTCAATGCCAATGTTAGAGAGAAAAATGTGCCCATACGATACAAATTTTTGTGTTGTTGGAAAGTGCTAAAGAATTTTTGAGTTGAATGGAAAAAGAACAAAAATATAGGAAATTAACGAAAGTTATCAATACATTGGTCATTCCTATTTTAATAAAATCCACACCTTGGGCTTCAGTAGTCCTTAAAAATATTTTAATAAAATCCACGCCTTGGGCTTCAGTAGTCCTTAAAAATATTTTAATAAAATCCACGCCTTGGGCTTCAGTAGTCCTTAAAAATATTTTAATAAAATCCACGCCTTGGGCTTCAGTAGTCCTTAAAAATATTTTAATAAAATCCACGCCTTGGGCTTCAGTAGTCCTTAAAATATTTTAATAAAATCCACGCCTTGGGCTTCAGTAGTCCTTAAAAATATTTAAAAAAATTCACGACTTGGGCTCCAATAGTCCTTAAAAATATTATAAAAAATACACTCCTTAGGTTCCAATACTCCTTAAAAATATTTTAAAAAATCCACGCCTTGGGCTCCATTAGTCCTTCATAAATATTTTTTTAAAAAATCCACGCCTCGGGCTCCAATAGTCCTTAAAAATAATTTTAAAAAGTCAAGTCTTGGGCTTCAATAGTCCTTAAAAATATTTTTAAAAATCCATGCCTTTGGTTTTTATAGTCCTTAAAAATATTTAAACAAGTCCAAGCCTTTGGCCCCAATGCTGAAAAAATCCAAAAGTCCTTCGAAACAAATATTGGAAATTACATGTCTTAAAATCAACTCCTTTAGAGGCAATAGTCCTTCAAAGCTATTATTTAAAAAAAAACCTCAAGCCTTTGGCTCCAATAGTCATAAAAACTATTATTTTAAAACTTCCCGTCCTTTCTTCAGTTCCTCTTGTTCCGCTCATATACTTTATATGACTTCAAAATTGTATCCCTTACACCTTTTATTAGCTAAGCCCTTATCTACATTAACATATTTATATAGAATTTAATATGTCATAATTTGTCAAAAAAAATATATTTATTACTTATTTACACAACTAATCAAAACATGATACTCCTAAATCACCGGAAAAAGTTTAATTAAAAAAATATGTCTGTATTTATGTGCCTGTGTAATCTGTAATCCTTTCACCTCATTCAGAACCTCAATTTGTTATTTGAACAAACACGAACAAAAAATATATTTTTTTATTAATCCTTTGCCATTTATATTTGACTATTCCTGTTCCATATTTATTCAGTTCTTTGTCTCGCTTAGAATTTTTTTGTATTCCCTCCTTTAGCGCCGCCACCCTTTTTCGGTGTTGGGTGTGCGAGTGTGTTGTGGATTATGACGTGTCTGGCTTTTGCCCAGTTTATTTTCCATTTGTATTATTTCACGTTTTGTTATCCAATTCCGTTTTCCTTTTTTTGTTTTTGTATAGAAATGCAGAAGTTTGCCGTTTTGCCGGCATTCAACTGCTTTGATTGCTATTCTGCTGTTCCTCTTGCTTTGTGTTGGAATTGTTTGAAACACACGCGTTTTATTATTACAGCTATGAAAGGTCTACAGTTGAGTCTGGTTAATTGAAATGACAAAGTGTGTTGTGCCATGGAGTTAACATGGTTTATTTAAAATATAGGGCACTGGGGTGCGACATATCCTTTTCACAATCCATCCTATGCCTCCAAAAATATGATTCCAATGAATTTATATGAAGCATTGACATTTCTTGTAACGAGAAGTATTGATTGCAGATAAGTTATTATCTGTAGTTTACTGTATGGATTCAGCCTTAATGAACCACTCTTTTAATTTCTTTTTTCACTCTCTTTCTTTTTGGAACATATGGTTTAGTTTTGAAACAGTTTGCACTAAAGCTATAGCCGTTATTAAAGGAAAAACTTCTTCCATTTTTATATATACTATATTTTTATGTATTAAATTTCTTAAAGAGAAATAATCTATTTTTTCCTTTTCATTGCAGGTAAGAATTGCTAATTGGTGAAATAGTATAACATAAAGGTAAAACAGATTAGAAATGTATTTTAATTTTAATAAATGTTTAGTCCTTGAGAAATGTACTAAAAAACAATTTAAACATTCGCATGGGTTTTCCAAATAGGAATGTCGAGCCTTAAACCAAACTAATACCAAAACCAGTGAGCGGAGCAGTATAGTCGGACGGGGCCGACCATACGATACCCTACACAACTGCCACGGAGTTCTAACTTTCTGCGGATGTTTACTCCGAGCCTGAGCAATATTTCGTGATATTTGCACCCTCTTGTCCGATTAGAGGTCAACTGCACCTCTTTCTGACACTGGCATATTTTCCGAATATTACTAATATTCAGTACAGCACTTCTAATTACTTGTCCCGATTCCCTTCATTGTGGGTTGTGTGGTGATGTTCGGCTTATAATTGTGGCCTATAAATCGACTCGACAAATACACAAAAATTAAGTTTTCGTTCCACTTCATTCCAAAATTATTATCTGATAATCACCGAAAATTATAGGCGTTGTCCTTGATTATAACTAGAACCTCATGGAAATTTTCAAAGCGATCCGCGCTATTTTTCTACCTTCATGTTTGTTAAAAAATATCTGAATACGTAAGGACCTGTCAATATTTAAGTGTAACTCCCGCATCCGAGTACATACGACAAAGTAATCGGTATCAATTTAAAGGTCAACCACTCCTCTTAAATGTGCTATCAACATCTCGGGTCTTTGACCTTCAGGGGTAAATATATACGCCTTAGAATACAATTTTTTTAATTTTTCACACAAAAATTAGGGTCCATTTGACCCGTTAAATATTGACCGATCTTTATAAAATTAGACATGCTTATTCTTTGGCCCGATCCCTTTCTCCATGTAAAATTTCACGATGTTGGGGCCATAATTGAGGGCTCCGGAGCCCCAGAAAATCAGACAAAAATAAAGTTTTTGGTCCATTTCAACCCATAAATATTAACCGATCTTCAACAAAAACAATAGGGGTCTTCATTGGCCAGAACCCATCCTACATGCAAAATTTCATGAAGATTGGTTCATATCTGTGACCTGTATCTTGTTTAAAAATTATACTGGACAGACGGACGGACACACATGTCTAGATCGACTCAGCTAGTCGAGATATGACGATCGGTATACTTAAAGGTGGGTCTAGGACCAATATTTCGCGGCGTTACAAACTCTTGGGGCTGCACAAAGCTATAATACCCTGACAACATAGTTGTGTAGGGTATACATACTTACGATATTTTAATTCCAGAACTGATGTTAAGATTTCAAAGAAAAGTGGGTTAATGAAAATTAGGCATATAAAAATGACCTAGTGAAATCGGAATATTATTTTTATTTCTGGATATTATTATTTTATGCTTAGGTTAGTCCCTACTGATTCAAATGGGCGACACATCATGTGATTTTATACTGCTGAAAATTTTGTGAAGATATTTAATGGGCTCTGATCAAGTTGAAAATGATTTGGATACCCAACTTTAGGTGTAATTTAAGAACCAAATGATTCAAAACTTGTGAAAAAATACAAATATGCCTACTTTATCCACATTTATGTAAAATGAGCTCTTTTAAATTTTAATTCATCTCCCATATCCGATTATTAGAATTGGTACCCCTTATAGATCAACTATCTCCTTACCATACAGTGGAAACATTTTCGGATCAATATGGAAATGTTTTAATTTATAACTCAAATGGCCAATTTTGTGAATTCCTTGACAGATCACCTTCTCAGTGTAAAATTTCTTGATGTTCGGGTCATAATTACGACCTCTAGAACGAACAGAAAAAAGGTGAAAATAAAGTTTTGTTCCATAACATTCTTAACCTATCAAAAATGATATGTCTCGTTTTTTTCTTTTTTTTTTGATTGGTGAAGGGAAGCACATGGTTAAATCGATTCAACTAGTGAAGATGTAACGATCGGTATACTAAAATAATATACAAACTCTTAGGTCCACACACATTTATAATACCTACCTGTACATCGTATAAAATCCTATAGTCCTTAAGAAATATAGATAAATGCCTTTAACAAATTGTCCTTAAAAATATTAAAAAAATTATTTTCCAAAAAAGAGAATTAAATAAGGTCACACCACTGAGGGCCACAAGACTGAGGGTATAAATCATTTGTTATACCCTCAGTCTTATGGCGAAAGGGAATATATATTAATGCGGTGAAAATGTGTCTCATCGTCTTTAAATGTTTTTTTTTTATTTTTTTGCCAAAAAATACTTTTCAGAAAATTTGTCGATTGCAAATGTCCGTCCGTCTAACCGGCTGGTGCGCACGATAAGTCTCGAAAGGAATAATCGATTTCATCCAAACTCTCCACATCTCTTAATATTTCCTCCAAACTTATTTTAAGTTCGAAAATGGGCAATATCGGCCCACCCCTTCTGGTACCTCAGGGTAAACATTTCCAATATCTATACCCTACACAACTATGTTGTCAGGGTATTATAGCTTTGTGCAGCCCCAAGAGTTTTTAACGCCGCGAAATATTGGTCCTAGACCCACCTTTAAGTATACCGATCGTCATATCTCGACTAGCTGAGTCGATCTAGATCTAATTGACTGTCTGATTTGACCCACAAAGTAATAAGTTTACCAAATCCAGATCATATCCGAAGATGCAACCTATCGGGCTATCCGTTCTGATAACCCCCTAAAGATATTTGAAAAATCGAACTTCAACATTGCCAAAATCAGTGTTAAAAATGTATAATTACTAAAATTCCAACTCAAATTAAATCCCAAGATTGTAATTCATCGTTTAATACATATTTAATATATTTTCCCAGTTTTTTAATACATTTTAAACCCATAATAATAAATGATAGCTTTAAACGTTTCCTCCAACCAATTTCATACCGCTACCTATCAGTTGCTGTCTGCATTCCTCTAGAGAATTCAATGAAAGGGTTAAGGTTACATTACGTTACACTTTATGCAATAACAACAACAACATCATCAGCAGCAACAAAAACAACACATAAGGATAACAATTCATTCTTGCACTCCAAGCAACATGCAGTGCATTAATATTTCCACTATTTTTTTCATTTCTACTTTGTGAAACAATTTCTGATTAAAAAATATTCCGACTACAGTTTTTTGTTGTTATGATAATGGATGCACTGGTGGGACGAATGAACCTGAAATGCAAAATAAAAACCAAACGAAAATAATAATAAAATGTAACAAGAGAATTGCATGCAACATGAGGATGATGATGACGATGATGAGGCGGGCAGACAGACACACGGTTTTCACGTTCAACAGACAAACAGAAATGTAGGAATGAATGGATGGTTGGTTGGTGGGCTGACTGGTAGTTTGAGTGTTTGAAATAAAAAAACTCATCACACATGAATATGGATTTCTTCATGCAAGCCATAATGACATTTTGGTATTACTTTTTTTGTTTGTTCCTGTTTTCCTTCTTAGCTTTTTGTATTTCCTTGACGTGAGCGTGTATTTGTGTGTCTGTGGATTTGCCCTTTGCAGCAGCCTTTGTTGTCAGCGAGAATGGGGCAAGTGTTGATGGAATGGATATATCTTTCCTTTTTCATATTGTGTTTGTTTAACATGCGTCATATAGACAGTGAGACAGACAGACTGGCAGCTGGAAAGACAGTTATTTAGAAAGATAGGCCGCCAATGTCGGAGAAAACACACACTCCCACACATCAAGTGTTTTGTATTTGAAGTGTCACCAAACACATTCAAAGTCATTGCTTGGTGAAAGCTGTCACCTCCTTGAACCACGTTTTAGTCTATTGTGTTGTAGATCTACGTATTTGCATATTCTTTTCTTTTTGCAAACATTATTATTTTTTTCTTAGTAAATATGAACTTCTTGGTAAGTTTCTTCAAGTTCCTGGTATTGTTTTCATAAATATGAGAATAAACAGAAATATGTCTTTTGTTGATATGTTGACTGATTTTCTTTTGCCTCTTCTAGGACTATTGTTTGTTTCATTATCCGGAGTGGCATTAGGTTTTTTATGAATAATAGAGGTCAATAACACGACTCGGTAAAAATTAAAAATTAATTTTCAGAGGATGGAACTTTCTGAGACTAGATTTTGACTTAAAGGATGTAGCTATAGAAAAAAATTGTGTCCTGTGGTCTCGTAAAATTTTTCTATAGAAACAAATTTAAAAACAATTTTTCTATAGAAAAAAAATAGTATTAGTAAAATTAATATTCCCTTTGAAAAAAAATATTTTAAAAAATCCATGCCTTAATATTCCCTTTGAAAAAAATGTTTTAAAAAATCCATGCCTTAATATTGCTTTTGAAAAAAATATTTTAAAAAATCCATGCCTTAATATTCCCTTTGAAAAAAAAAACATTTTAAAAAATCCACGCCTTAATATTCCCTTTGAAAAAAAAATATTTTAAAAAATCCACGCCTTAATATTCCCTTTGAAAAAAATATTTTAATTTATCCACGCCTTAATATTCCATTTGAAAAAAATATTTTAAAAAATCCAAGCCTTAATATTCCCTTTGAAAAAAATATTTTAAAAAATCCATGCCTTAATATTGCCTTTGAAAAAAATATTTTAAAAAATCCATGCCTTAATATTCCCTTTGAAAAAAAAATTTTTTAAAAATCCACGCCTTAATATTCCATTTGAAAAAAATATTTTAAAAAATCCAAGCCTTAATATTCCCTTTGAAAAAAAAATATTTTAAAAAATCTACGCCTTAAAAAATATTTTTTGCCCGCTAAATATTGACCGATCATTATCAAAACAGGCATGCTCATTCATTGGCCCGATCCCCTTCTCCTTGTAAAAATTCGGGATGTTCGGGCCATAATTGCGGCCTCTGGAGCGAACAGAACAACAGACAAAAATAAAGTTTTTGGTCGATTTCATCCCCTAAATATTAACCGATCTTTACCAAAAACAAAAGGGGTCTTCATTGGCCAGACCCCATCATACATGCAAATTTCGTAAAGATTGGTTAATAACGGTGGCCTGTATCATGTTTATAAATTATAATGGGCAGACGGACACACATGTGTAGATCGACTCAGCTAGTCGATATGTGAAGATCGGCATACTTAATGGTGGGTTTAGAACCAATATTTCGCGGCGTTACAAACTCTTGTGGCTGCACAAAGCTATAATACCCTGACAACATAGTTGTGTAGAGTATAAAAATCGACGCCTTAATATTCCCTTTGAAAAAAATATTTAAAAAAAAATTATTACATTTGATATTGCTAGGCAAAACAGTGAAGAATCATATCACCATTTCAACAATTTATTCAATACCACTTTACATTTTATTTCTACATGTTTGTTCAATTTTTAACATTATTTTGCCATTGGCATCGAAATTTTATTTCATTGCTTATTTTATGGTCCTGAATAAATATTTGAATAGAAGAAAAAAAATGCAGAATGCAATGAAATTCAATTACCGTTGATGAAAACGATGGGGACATGTGTCCAAATGTCGACATCGGTGAATTCCCTCCTGTCTTTGTGCCAATTAAATAAACAAAAAAGGTGTTGAAATGTCAAGTGTTTTTAATCAATACTCAATGTGAAAAGTAAGCCTGTGTCGTTGTCGTGGTGGGTGCTAAACGAGTCTTTCAAAGCCGGCAACTTTGATAGATGGACATGTTGTGGTATGTGCTGACAGCGGTATACTCGTATTTGGTAGCGGGTTAAATACCATTACCACCAATGCCACAATTAATCGTAATGAACACGACCGGCTTTGGACTCGAAACAAAAAACAAAGCCCCTGACATTGTGTTCAAAGGACATGCAAATTAATATTGAAAACTTCATCACAGAAGTGGCTGGCAGAACGTTCGTGCATTTTTCCTTGGGGTTTATAAATCTCTCACTCTCTCACACATTCTGTTGGCCATTATGTCCACCGTATCAAATTAACTTTATATCGTTCGTGCAGTTTGTTCGATGATGATGATGACACACACACATGCCGCAGGACTTAAAATAACAAAAGGGTTCCGTCGTTCATTTGTTGGATGTCTTGATATGCGTTCTTCCCCTCTTTTTACTTCCTCACTCCCATGTTAAGTTTTTGCAAAATATTTAACTTTGTGAACTTGAAATATGAGTTGTTTGTTTGTGTAACCCTATGGCTGCAATAATGTCGTCACTGTTGTTCTTGTTGTGAATGGTGTTGCATGTCATGTGGCGACCACCGGACAAAATATCGACCGGTTGACTCCAATTCTCCACTCGTCGGTCTATTGTTATAATTAATTTCATACATGGTGTATTAGCATGCTAAACCATGTCTTATGCGCCAGGAAGAGTGTATACTTCGTACTAAGTATGGGAAGACAAATAAATCATGTCACAAAGTTTGTTGTTTTGGCAATGAACCATGAATGAACGGCGGCACAAGTCAAGGGATTCATTGGAAATTTAAAATACTTCATTGGCTTTAAAATTTAATTAAACAAATTTTAAATTTGATTAAATATTTGTCAAGAGATTTATAACGTGTTATTAATCTTAATTCAATTCAATAACTATATTTAAATAGTTATTGAATTGATTATGATTTAAAAATATATAATAAGCTTTGGATTTTTTTACATTAGTTTTAAAAGGATTATTAATAATAAAAATTTTAAATATTTTTTTTTTCATTATAAAGTTATGGATTTTTATACAATTTTTTGCGAGATACTACCTTGATTTTATAAACATTTTTTCGACGCACTGCCTTAATTTAAAAAGTCAATATTTTGTCAATGGTTTTTAAGGACCATTATGTTAAAAACTATTTTTTATTCGATTTCTAAGGAAACATTTTCCTATTATCAAATTTTAGAATTTATCTTCCTTTTTCCTTGTCATTTTTCAACATGTTAAGGTGAAATGTCCCAGTAGATATTGAATAATAAAAAATCGTATCCTCCTTTATTCACACACGCCACCCCATAAGACAACACAATGATTTCTGCATCATTAATATAGCCATCAACACCTACGAAAATGTTAATTTCAGCAAACAAGTAAACCAAGGAGAATACTTCCTGTCATAAATTTTCATTCCATGTGGTTGCTGGCTGGCTTTTGGCAAACATAAAATGTTTATTATCGAACGCAATGAACAGACAAGTGAGGGCGATTGCTGTTGCTCCTCCACCGCCGACAAACATCAATTGCAGCCACAACAGCAGCAGCACACTCTATTTTGTTTCGCCTACAATGGTGACACATCAATGACGACCACACGACCAAATTCAAAAAAATACAATGTCATTACATTTTGCATATTCGTCGGTACGTTGGTGAATTTTTTCAATTTATTTTCTGTTCGCAAAAGTACTAAAAAGCCGGATATGCAATAGACAGATGACATGCAAACAATTGAACTGGATTTTGGTGCGGCTGCCACCCAAATGTCGCTCAGATGCAATCTTTTGGGTGAAAAATTAACAAATGTCAAACCACAATCATCATTGATGGGTGGAAGGAGTGGAGGTGCTATAGGTATGCAAAAATTTCCATTAATGATTTCATTGACGTCGGTCCATGTCAAAAATTGTTGAAGTGCATTTTTCACAAAATGGATTTCCATTTAGTGCACTTGTTTTGTTTGTCGTCCACTTCTGTCGATGTTTTTTTTTTTTTTTTTTTTTTTGTTTTTGGTCAGACGTTCATTTTACATCGTAATGACATTCGTTGCCAAAAGCAACAAGTACTGAATAGTAGATTGTCATGAATAAATCAATTTTTGGAAAAAATTTTTGTTGCGTAGCTCAATTGTGAAAATTATGCCTTGTGGGCAGAGGTGTGCTATTCATTGTCATCGAACTCGTTATCACTTCAGTGTTGAGACAACAATGTCTGTTGCAAGAAAATGTGTGGATATACAGATATTGGTAGTTGTGAAAGGTGGAAGATTCTTAATAGATGTAAGTATGGGTGGTAATGGTATATAATCAAGGCTTTTGCAAGAACGGTTGTGAATACAACGACTGATAAAAACTCAATCAAACTCAATCACAAAGAAGTGAGAGAATTATTACTTCTATGAGACGACATAGTAAACATCTAAAAAACACATTTTGAAATAAACAACGACTCAATGAAAAATGATTATGGTTGTTAAAAATAATTGTAGAAGATTACAGCTTAAAGGATCTTAAAAAATATGTTTAAAAATTCGACGGCTCAAAGTTTCAAAAAATAAAAGGCGAGGCCCAACATCTTGTTAAAAAATATACACATCTATGGTTCATAGAAAATAATATAAATTAAAAAGAATCATAGGCAAAATAGTTTGTCGGAAAAATATATTTTTCGCAGATTCTCGGCTTAATATTTTTCGAAAAAATATTTTTAAAAAAATTCTCGCCTAGGTATTAGTTTTTCATTTCATTAATGAATGTTTTTCACTGAATTTATGAATCTTTTTCATTGCATTTATGAAGAAGTTTCATTAATGAGTGCGTTTGACTGCATAAATGAAGAAATTTCATTACATTAACGAAACATTTCGTTAATTTTACGTTAATGAAACTTTTTTCATAGATTCAATGAAGATCTACGTTGATTCAAAATCCATGCCAAATTTCATTTATTTAACGTAAGGTTTCATTAATTTTATGAAGTTTTTTCTTTCTTTTTATATATGAAAACACCGTTATATTTTCGATATTTCAAATGTCCTACTGTCGCATTTTCTAATAATTTTGAACTATGTATATCCATTTAAGGTATTTGCAATGAATAATTTCGTATTGCCAGAGGGTGAAAATCTTAACGAAATTTTTCAAAAGGTCGAAAATTGAGAATTGTTTAATTGCATAAAATAATTTGATTTTTATTCAATTAATTTATATTTTGTTTCCATTTCTTTACAGGTATGTTTTAGTAATTTTAACTTTGTAGTAAAATTGGTAAGCATTTAAAATATATTTCCGAAGTTGTTCTATACAAAAACAATAATAATTGAAACATTATTTTGACTTCGATTTTTTTTAAATTGTCTATATCAACAATAATCAGATATTCTATAGAAAAAATCAAGACTAAGTGACTGAAATATTTTTTTCTATAGAAGAAATATTTTTTTCTACTCAGTGACATAAGTAATTGTATCAAAAGAAAAAAATCTGGCCTCAGTGACTATTGTAATTTTTCGATAGAAATATTCAAAATCAATCAAATTGTATAAAAAATTGCTAAGACATAATTACTGCGTTCCTGCGAAATTAATACGGGTATGCAGGATAGCCCTTCAATACCGAACAAGGATTCAGACAAGGTGACAGTTTGTCGTGTGGCCTTTTTAACATCCTCCTGGAAAATGTCATACGAGAAGCTAATGTGAACAGAAATGACACTCTGTACAAAAAATCTGGCCTCAGTGACTATTGTAATTTTTCGATAGAAATATTCAAAATCAATCAAATTGTATAAAAAATTGCTAAGACATAATTACTGCGTTCCTGCGAAATTAATACGGGTATGCAGGATAGCCCTTCAATACCGAACAAGGATTCAGACAAGGTGGCAGTTTGTCGTGTGGCCTTTTTAACATCCTCCTGGAAAATGTCATACGAGAAGCTAATGTGAACAGAAATGACACTCTGTACACCAAACAGCATATGTTACCCGCCTACGCCGACAACATCAACATAATGGGTCGATCATTGCGAGCGGTAACACCAACCTATATACGAATTAAGAAGGAGTCTGCCAAAGTGGAACTGACAGTAAATGGCGAGAAAACCAAGCTGATGGTATTAACGCGCAATACGGTCCGGTAGTCTCGGACCGAGATAGTGAATGATTTTTATCCTCCGTACCACCATAAACAAAATTAATAACATCAACTATGAAATCCAGAGAAGAATAGTGTTGGCCAACATCAATTTACAAACAAGGCCACCTCTCGTCAGACATATCTCACACTCTACAAGACGCTGATACTAGCCGTACTGTTGTATGGATCTGAAGCATGGGTACTTGTGCAAGCAGATGAGACAGCTCTTGGAGTGTCTGAGAGAAATTTCTCCTAAAGATCTATGGGCCGATCTGCGTCGAAGGTGAATATCGCCGTCAAAAGAACCATGAGTTGTACCATCTATTCTCAGACATCGACATAGTCAGACGTATCGAGCTGCAGCGACTACTTTGTGAGAAAGCGAGCCAACTGCTGGTTCACGCAGAAGGGGACGACCACGAATTCGGAAAAATCAAATAAAGGACAAGATTTCGAAATACGGTCTTCCATATTAGAAGAGCTGCGCACAAGACTGACGCGCCTGAAAACCTTTTTAGATTCAGATTTCTTTTCAAATTTTTTTTGTATAAAAAAATATTTCAGAAACTGAAATCTGACCGCAGGTCCGTCGTGCGAAAAGAAACATATTATCAAAAGTGGGTCTATATTGAATGTCTAGAAAAAAATCTAATTAAACTGCTCAGCTCAAAGAAATAAATTATTGATCAAGCAAATACATTTATTTGATAAACGAGCAGAAACCCTATCTCTTCGAAAGTTATAATATTTTCTGTTCCAAAAGACTGTTCGAATCTGCCCTCGTCGAATGTGTAGGGATTTGTTTACACCAAGATTTTAAAATAATTGTGGCTACTCCAATGATTATTTGTGTTAAAGTATAGTTTTTTAATACGTTACTTTCCACTTCTACTTTGAAGCCCTTTAATTTATATCTTATGACATATCTTCCTCAAAATCTCATTTATGAAGACTTAACAAAGACTCATACTTCTTACCGTGGTTGCACAAATTTTCCACCATTTTCTTTCCCATTCACCAACAAAAACATTTTATTCATTCCTCACTAATTTTTCCCTTAGATGAAAGTCAAAAAATAGTTCTTATGCTTCCATAGAAAAACTTACAATGCCAATGTCTTGATGTGGAGCACTATTGACGTGCACTACTACTAGTTTTTTGCTACATTTTCCAAAGCTTGCTGTAATTTGGCGGTGATTACAAACATTATTATCGTCATGTTGATGATGATGCAACCAGCAGCCATTGATGTTTATAACTAGCACCATCAAAATAGGTTTCAAAGGAAACGGGAAGTACAACATTTTTGTTGTTTCTGCTATTATTTCGCAAAATCACTGTCTAGGTAACCGATTAAATGTTGTGTTTTCATTACAATGGCACCAAGAAACCCTAGCAACCGAATCTGCTAACAACAAATTATTTTGTATTATGAGGAGGAATGCAGACAGCAGCGGGTGGCTAGCGATAATGGTATTTATGCTTCTGGTTTTTTGCCATGGGAAAATCTTTTCAAATATCTCTCTATTTTCCTGCTACGCCAAATTATATCCTTAAGTTGTGTGCGGCTACTTATATACCCACAACATAGATATTTTTTTGAAACTTACTTATTAGTAGTAGTTTTGGGACAAAAGCAACTACATGCTGTCGTGCCAGACTCAAAGTTTTCTTTTGGCTGGCAAATACAATTTGGTAAGAAATGAGAAAAAAAGATCCAACTAAATAAAATATTGTGTTAAAAAGAAGTTTCATTTACACAAAGCTGAAACAAATAAAACTGAAAGATAGAAACTAAAATAAACCTCAGTAATTGGCTTTCAAACAACTTTATTCAACTACAGGAGATGTCTTTCATTTTGTATGGTTTAAATATATATATATATTTATATATTTCTTTTTTTTTTTGCTTTTTTAATTTTTGAACATAGTTGCACTCAAAAGATGGGTTCTTACCTTAAATTAATATTTCAGGATGGTTCATCATCGGCATACAATACGCACCAATAATCAGGATACCATATCCTTCAGAAATTTCCTCGATTTGGGGATTTTCGATTTTTCATCATGCGTTGTCACTTTGGTTTTGACAACGCTTGTTTTCAATTTGGTGGAACGCTTGTTGTCAACAGGCGTTTACAATTCTTAGTATTTGACTACGTTGTCATGTTTGAGAATATGACAACGAACGTTTTCAACTTTTACTCATATGTGTTCAAATCAGCAACTAAACGTTCCAGTCGAATTGATTTTATTCATTGTTATCGTGTTTCTGAAAGTGAAAGTGCAAAGAAGAATTAAAAAATGGAAAAAAATCTCGGTATCAAATTGAGAACGGAGTGTTCAAGTTGACCACAAACGGTGTTGCTATAATATTGACACCGTATGTGCTCATTTTGTACACGGATTTTTTCTCTGGGTATGCCCAAGCCATGCGTTTGGTCTAGCGAGAGATGGCCCTGTTTCTGAATTGCTTACTTAGACGCTAGTATCATCTGTTAGCCCACACTCTTCCCCTCCGAATTTCAAAACTCGTGTCATTAGTTTTAATTATGGCGGTACCAAGGTATATAATATTTTTTACTACCTCAAAGCTGTAGTTCTTAAGTTCCACAGTTGGTCCGAGACTATTGGACGTCTTGCGCGTTAATACCATCAGCTTGGTCTTCTCGTCATTTGCTGCCAAACCCACTTTGGCAGACTCCTTTCCAATGTGTTCAAAGGTAGCTGTTACCGCTCGCAATGTTCGGCCCATCATCGATTAAATATGTTATTTGGTGTACAGTGTGCCATTTCTATTCAACTTTGCCTCTCGTATGACTTTTTCCAGCAGGATGTTAAAAATATCACACGACAAACTGTCACCTTATCTGACTCCACGTTCAGTATTAAAGGGCTCCATCCTTTCCGACTTATGACCATTGGCTTAAGTTGTTCACACAGTACGCTGAATAGCACTTTATATGCGAAGGAAAGGAGACTTATTCCTCTATAGTTGGTACATATCGTCAATTATTTAAAATACCTTTAGAATAACGCGGCACAAAAGGATATATTGTTTCATGAAATACAAACGGCACCCAATTCTGTTTCCTTAACAAATCCTTAATTTATTTTACTTCAAAAACAACTTTAAGCTCCACAGGAGCGACCGCCTTTAAGCTCTTAAGAAAATGGCGTAACAACCTTAAATTGTTATTCCGTGATTTCAAGAGGGTTGAAAACAAACACTAACTACCTTATAAGAAGTACCTTAAGCCAACAACAAATAAAACCAGCTTCACCCCTCCATACATAACTCAAATAAACGGAAATAAAGAATATTTTCTTCACCTCACAAAACAAATTTAATAGAACGAACGCACAAACGATAACTAAAATCTTCACGGCGGCAGAGTGGAGGAGTTCAGGAAAATTGTACTTTTTGATTTGATTTTTTTGAGTATCTCGTTGAATAAGAACAAGAGGGCAAAATAGTATAATGCAAAAATGTTGGCTAAGAAAATGAATAGGAAACGAAAAAAAACTCCAAGGGGGAGCAACAAAGGCTAAAGAAACGGCGAACCAGCGACTGTCAGACCGAGTGCACACAAAACAAGTTCCATATACAACACTAATGATATTTATGTTTGATGGTCCCTTTACACACAAACACACTCGCACACACACTCACACACCATTCCCTTATGACTAGGATACTTTCCATTTATTATTTTCTTCATCACCATCATCGTCATCATGCTGCCAACATGTGTAGAAAAGGGGAGTTGTTGTTCTGGTTGATGCAATCATTCAGCCTGTCCAAGATGTTGTCTAGGATATGATGAATTTTGTGTACAACAGTCATTAGATGCGGAAAAGTCCAAAATGGAAGATTATTAAAGACGTTCCTCTATTAAGGCATAAACTAATGAACAAAGGGGGAGAAGAATAAACCTAGTTTCCTATTTTTGTGGGGGTGGATTTAATTTCTGCCTATGTCATCTTGGTTTGGTTAGGAATTTAACCACCCTCGTCTGTGATGTAATAGTCCTAGAAACCATGTCATCATCACCATCGTCACATGGAATGTAAAAGATTTCAAAATCTCACACAGATGTTGTTAACGGTTTTTTTTTTTAAACTGAAGTTAAGATTTACGTACCAATTTGGGTAATGAAGTTCACTGTTTTTTTTTTAATTTTTTGACAATAATTTGACACTTCATTGCTGACAGACATTAACGAAATAGAATATCACATTATTTATTAAAAAATAGGGTTTCTTTAAAAGTCATTTTTTGTTTTTAAATATTTATAATGTTTTTGGTATTTAAATATTTATTTATATAAAATAAGCACTTCATTAGAATTAGTTGGCTGAACCGACGATAAAATCCTCTACCCAAGTAAATAAATAAAACCAGTAAGAAAAGTAGTAAAGTCGGACGGGGCCGACTATATGATATCCTTCACCACTTTGGGTATATTCAACAGATGAATCCTAACAGACGTTGCATTTTTAAAAGAACCATTAAAATGAAATTGTATCCATAAAAATTTCATTTTGCAACCGATACTAAATTTTTCATTTGGTCAGATATAGAAGCTATATCTAAATCTGAACCGATTTCAGGAAACTTAACACACATCATTCTAGACTTAATTCATTACGCTGTGCCAAATTTCGTGCAAATCGAAATATATATAAGGACTTTGGTGGACCATTTACATTAAATCGGACGAAAATATATATGGGAGCTATATATAAATCTGAACCGATTTTCAGGAAACTTAACACACATCATCCTAGACCTTATTCATTACGCTGTGCCAAATTTCGTGCAAATCGAAAGATATATAGGGACTATTGGTGCATTTTCCATTTACATTCATTACGCTGTGCCAAATCGGGAAAATCGAAAGATATATAGGTACTTCGATGCATATATGGGAGCTATATCTAAATCTGAACCGATTTTCAGGAAACTTTACACACATCATTCTAGACTTAATTCATTACGCTGTGCCAAATTTCGGGCAAATCTAGAGATATAGGGACCTATATATGTGCACCATTTTTTCCATTTCAATCGGACGAAAATAAGTGACCTATGCCAAATTTCATCCAAATCGGATCATAAATGCGACCTGTACTTTGTTCCCAAAAATACATGGACGGACGGACATGCGTAAATCGACTAAGAAAGTGATTCTATGCATATTCTCAAAAGGAACCATGTGTCTATCTCGTTTCCTTTACAAACATATGCACAAAGACATAATACCCTGTACCACAGAGTGGTGAAGGGCATAAAATGGGTATTTACAAAATAAATATAGTAAATGCAGGACACGATCCACAAAAAAATGTTAGTGTTTATTTATAAAAATAAAACAGCATTTACTATCCAAGTTATCCTTGAAAACATTAAAGTATAACAAAATGTAACATGTTCTACCCATTTGAGATAAAATTGATGAAATTCTGGTACAGTATCTTCATGTGACCTGACACGTAATATAGAGAAATTTCATCGAAATTCCAACTACATGTATCTGAATGTAAACATAGGGAATGCTTAAAAATATGTTTTTAAGATCCCACACGGTTCCGAAACCTTAAATAATATATTTTTTCAAGGTCCTATACGGCTCGGAATCCTAAACAATATTTTTTGTGGTTCAATAGAGCTTGGTACCCTTCAAGAATAATTTTTCATTCAATATGACATATTGTTGTTTTCAAGATCTCACAGGGTTCGGAAACCTTTAAGAATATATATTTTCAAGGTCCCTCTGCATCCTTAAATAATATAGGGCTTGGGATCCTTAAAGAATACATTGTCAGCTCGGATTCATTAAAGAATATTTTTTAAGGTCATATAAGGATAGGAATCCTTAAAAAATTCTTTTTAAGGTCCCATAGGTCTCGAAATCCTTAAAGACAATTTTTTCAAGGTCACATAGGCCTTGGAATCTTTAACGAATATTTATATAATGTCAAGATATTTTGTTTTTGCAAAATAGTCAGGCTTAATCCCAGTTTGTTGAAACAACTATTTATTAGTTGGCATTGTCCGCCGAGGGGTAAGAGAAGACTATATTTTCGGATCTCGCCACTGATCCTCATCAGTTCCCTTAGTTTTTTGTTGGGATATTCTCCCCAGAAGCTATTAATAGCTTCTTTACAAAAAACCTTTCAAACCCAAATGTCTCTTGTGACAAATCGAAGTTCTGGGGAGAATATCCCAACAAAAAACTAAGGGAACTGATGAGGATCAGTGGCGAGATCCGAAACTATAGTCTTCCCTGCCTTACCCCTCGGCGGACAATGCCATACATTCCCCACTAATAAATAGTTGTTTTTTATAAAAACAACAAACTGGGATTAAGCCTGACTATTTTGCAAAAACAAAATACAAATGGTATCCCAAATAACCCGCCAACACTACTAATGTCAAGATATATATTTATTAGGTCCCATAGGGCTCGAAAATATCAAATGGGAATGTTTATAGGCGTCCATAAAGGTCTTCTAATACACGATCAAAAATGCATTTTAATAAAAGGTCAGATAAGCCATAAATGTAATCTTATATACGGATACAGAGCCCTTGGTGAAAATTATTTGATTCAAAGCTACCAGACTCAGGGTCCTTAATATAAATAAGGACCCTGAGTCTTGCAGCTAAGCTACTTATTATTATAATTTTTTAATCGTATTTTCAGGGTCCAAACAGACGAGTGGATTTCTATATATTTTTCAGACTTCAAACAGAGGCATGTATTTTTTAAGAATTTTTTTTTATGATCCAAACAGCAGCATGGATTTTTTAAATATTTGTTTCAGATTCCAAAGAGAAGCATGTATTTTTTAAATATTTTTTGCAGGGTCCCAACAGAAGCATGGGTTTTTTCCGTTCTTGAAAAAATAATTCAGTAAGAAATCAAATCTTATTATTATGTTATTATCTCATATTATTTATAGAAGACCACGAAACTACTACGGAATATCTTTCGAAACTACATCTTTTATCAAATAGCTTCTCTTATGGAAATCGTAAAAGCTTTTCCTTCTATTTACAACGATTGAAATGTGTCTCTTCGAAATATTGATTTTAGATCGCAAGTGTCTTTGAATCAAATCCGTTTCAGACAATTTAAAGTCAATTTACAAATATCCTTCCGTATTTCTGTCTGTTTTTCTAGCTGAAGCGCAAATTTTAATTCTCAAAGGAAGCAACAAATATTATCCAAACTTTTCGTATCGTGTTATTTCCTTCAACTAACCTAAAAATATTGCCAAAATTAAGCGAATTGACCCTTTGGTCTATGGTATTTCTATAGCACACAAGGGATATTTTTTTCTAAAGAAAAAAGTGCAAAACCTAGGAGCTATGTTTTTATACAGAAAACTTTCTACAATCCCTTGGTCTATTTTGTCTACAACAAAAATTGTTAAATCCTTGGGAGAATGTGACTTCTATAAGAAAACCC
>NW_026884476.1:0-56171 GCF_032173495.1 Musca vetustissima | reverse complement strand
TTGAATTTTATCGTAAAGAAATAGTTATTTTAAGCGAAGATTTTAAAGTTATGGAATGGTGGAATCTTAATTCAAAAAAGTATCCTAAACTATCTCAACTGGCTTTGTCGTTATTATCAATACCTGCAAGTAGCGCTGCATCGGAAAGGACATTTTCCCTAGCTGGAAATATAATAACTGAAAAGAGAAACAGGATTGGGCAACAAACTGTCGACAGCTTGTTATTTTTAAATTCCTTTTACAAAAATTTTTGTAAATTAGATATATAATTACATTTTTAAATAAAAAGAATATTTTTTATAAGTTTGTTTGTTAAAATGAAAAAAAAATAAATAAATTTTGGACTGGAAAAAATTTAAGTTTAAAAGAAGTATTTTTCTTTTTTTTTAATATACTTATGCTCTTTTCCTAGTCTTGTTCAGAATCATATGCAATACTACAAACAATAGCACACACACACACAACCCTCATGTTCAATGAGTATACAACACAACAAGAAGTATAATTTGCCAATTGACAAATCGCACACGTCCACTTGTGAGTTTGTACACTTTTTACTCTCTCATACTCTAGCGGTGATCTTAAAATCAAACAACTGTTGTTGTTAAGTTGTGAAAAAATACTCGTGTATAAAAAAATGCTTGCACTCAAAAGGCTTGACACCCACAACACTTGTGCTTATCTATGTGGCTTACGTTTGCCTGTGGCTTGTTGAAGTTCTCTGGACTAGACGATATGTGCCAACTATAGAGAAATAAGTCTCCTCCCCATCGCATATAAAGTGATATGAAGCGTTCTGTATGAACGACTGAAACCAATGGTCAATGACATTATTGGACCATACCAATGCGGCTTCAGACCGGCAAATCCGCCATTGACCAGATTTTCACTCTGCGCCAAATCCTGGAAAAGACCCACGAAAAACACATTGCCACATTCCACCCATTCGTCGACTATAAGGCCGCATTCGACAGCCTTGTTTGAATGGAGTACGTTCAAGTCTTGGAAGACAAATTATTGCAATTTTGGGAAAGCAGTAACAATCAAGGACTCCTTTTTTAGCAGGACAACGCACCAGTTCATAAAAGTCGCCATACTCAAGTATGGTTAAAATCGAAAAATATTAAAATTTCCGACCAGAATCCGATCGAGAACATGTGTGGAATCTTGACGCATCGTGTCTATGCAGAAAACCTCCAATACCAAACATTATTTTATCTCCAAGAAGTGATTATCGATGAATGGCGGGAATAATTTTGATCAACAGTGTGATGGATAAAATTTTTGAACTTATTCACAATAAGGGAGGCCCTACCCATTATTTATAAAAGTTATTTTATTTAAGTTTTAAAAAATAAATTTTTCTAATTTTGTAAAAGTGCGTCTATAGTTATGCAACACCAGCAATTTTGAAAGTGCAGAATTCGGCGAAACCATAAAGAATAAATTAATTATTTTTGTTGAATAATATGTGTTTTTGATCGTTTTATTGTGAACAGTAACTTAATGGGTCCATTTTATTTGTCAATTAACATACCAATTGAATTAAAGGTGCGTCTATAGTTATGATACGCAGTGTATATCTTTCGATTTGCACGAAATTTGGTACAGCCTAATCATTTAGGTCTGGAATGATGTCTGCCAAGTTTAGTGAAGATCGGTCCAGATTTAGATATAGCTCCCATATATAGTTTCGTCCGATTTCATGTAAATGGTGCACCAAAGCCCCTATATATGTTTCGATTTGCACCAAATTTGGCCTTACGTACTTAATTGAGCCTACAATGATGTTTGTCAATATTTGAGAAAATCGGTTCAGATTTAGATATACCTTCCATATGTAGTTTCGTCCGATTTAAGGTAAATGGTGCACCTAAGTCCCTAAACATCTTTCCATTTGCACGAAATTTGTTATAGCGTACTGAATAAAGTCTAGAATGGTGTGTATTAAGTTTCGTGAAAATCGGTTCCGATTTAGATATAGCTCTCATATATATTTTCGTCCGATTTAAGGAAAATGGTGAACCAAAGTCCCTAAAAATCTTTCGATTTGCACGAAATTTGGCATATCGTACTGAATGAAGTATAGAATGATCTGTATTAAGTGTCCTGAAAATGCTCCAGATTTAGATATAGCTTCCATATACATTTTCGCCCACATATATCTTCCGTAATGAACTTAGTATAACCTATAAGTTAGATATGAATGCTGCACCGAATTCCCTAGGTGGGTCCGATTGGCATAAAATTTTGCACAACTTATTGAAGTTATTATGAGATAACGTGTGGCAACCAACAACAACAACAACAAATGGATGTCATTCAGCAAAGTTTTGTTGAAATTGGTTCAGATTTGGATATAGTTCCTATATATAGGTTTGTCAGATTTTAAGTAAAATGTGCACCAAAGACCCAAAGATATATAGTTTATATAACCATATAGCTTATATACATATTTTCGTCCGATTTGAAGTAAATGGTGCACCAAACTCCTCATGTTTATCAGATATGTATCCAAATAATCAACGGGTATCCGATTGATATATGCTTTAAATTGATTTACATAATTTTGTCCTATTGAAAAGAATCAACTCTATATCTGAAATGAAAAATTTAGTATAGGTTGCAGAAAGACATGTTTATGGATCTAATTTCATTTTCATGCGACGTCTGTTAAGATTCATCTGTTGTATATAGCCAAAGTGGTGAAGGGTATCATATAGTCGGTCCCGTCCGACTTTACAACCTTCCTTACTGGTTTAATATGTTTTCAAGGACTAAGAGACCAATAGGTGTTGTTTTTTAAATATTTTTCAAAGACAATCTGACCTATATGCGTTGCTTTTTTAAGACAAATTTTTTCAAGGACTATCTTAGCAATCGATTTTAAGAATACTATTTTAAGGACCCGGGCCAATGATTTATTTGTGTCAAAGATACTAGCTTTTTATCGTCGCAGAGTCATCTGCTCAAATAAGCTGAACATCCATTTATTCTTCTTTGTTTGCTTTCATTGCCATGCAACCAACAACAACAAATGGATGTCATTCAGCAAATTTCTTTATTGGCAATTTATTTAAACAGTCATTAAATTGGTAATAAGTCAACTGCTCCTGCTGTTGCTGACTATGATGTGTTTACATTCACTTAACAATCTAATAAATAATGGTACTCAACATTTCGAGGTCAACGATGAGTACACAAACACAAGCACCCATATAAACAATTCACACACACAATTCACCCACACACATTCCGAATCACTCCCACGTTTTGTGAACAATACCCCATAATCATTCATCACAATTACAACAACGCCAACGATGAGGAGTAAAACATTCTTGTTGGGGAATTTACCAGAAACAAATTCAAGATAAACAAAGGCGAAAATGAAATATAATCCATTTCGTGTTGATGCTGCTTTTGCTGTTGTCCTTGTCAGTGTTGATGTTGTTGCTTCAGCTAAAATCCCAAGAACAAATAATGTTACAAATAATTTAATATCCTACCACGAATCGGAAAAACAAATACAACGACCAATTGTATTTTGAATAACTTAATTCAACCACAACCACAGAGAGTATCTAAGGAGATTGAGAATGGATCTCAATATCAAATAACACCAGTAAGGAAAGTAGTAAAGTCGGACGGGGCCGACTATATGATACCCTTCACCACTATGGGTATATTAAACAGGACTATTAGCATGAAATTGGATGAAATAAAATATGTGATATTTTTCTAAATGTGAATCTACCCAGATCTATCAATAAAGTATCTAAATCGACTTCAAACAAATATAAATAGGTCATCCGCTGGGCTATGTCTGTATTTCTAGAAAACGCAACTATATAATTTTATGCTCAATTTTGTACGATGTGCAAACTTTGATGTCAATCTGACTAACATGAGGAGTTTGATGCCTAATTTACTTGAAATCGGGCGAAAATATATATGGTGCGTCAATTACTTAAAATCAATATATAATAAAAAGGGCTATATCCATCTAAATCTAGACCGATTTTCACGAAACTTGGCAGACATCATTCTAGATCTAAATGATTAGGCTGTACCAAATTTCGTGCAAATCGAAGGATATATAGGGACTTTGGGGCACCATTACATGAAATCGAACGAAACTGTATATGGAAGATATATCTAAATTAGGAGCGATTTTCATGAAACTTGGCAGACATCATTCTAGGCTCAATTAAGTTCGTTATGCCAAATTTCGTGCAAATCGAATGATATATAGGGTCTGAGGTGCACCATTTACATGAAATCGGACGAAACTATATATGGGAGCTATATCTAAATCAGGACCGATTTTCTCGAAACTTGGCAGACATCACTCTAGGCTTAATTCAGTACGTTATGCCTAATTTCGTGTAAATCGAAAGATATATAGGAACTTTGGGGCACCATTTACATGAAATCGGACGAAACTATATATGGGAACTATATCTAAATCTGGACCGATTTTTACGAAACTTGGCAGACATCATTCTAGACCTAAATGATTAGGCTGTACCAAATTTCGTGCAAATCGAAAGATATATAGGGACCGTTTACATTAAATCGGTTAAATATATATATATGGGAGCTATATCTAAATCTGAACCGATTTTTCCCAATTTCAATAGGGTTCGTCCTTGGGCCGAAAAAGTGACCTATGCTAAATTTCATCCAATTCGGATCATAAATCCGACCTGTACTTTGTTTACAATTTAACATGGACAGACAGACGGACGGACGGACATGCACAAATCGACTTAGAAAGTGATTCTATGTATATTCTCATACATATCTCGATTATTTTTGCCTGTTACAAACATATGCACAAAGACATAATGCCCTGTACCACAGTGTGGTGAAGGGTATCAAAATATTAAATAACAAGTAAGGAAAACATTTAATTGGGATACGATTGTTCGCAACATATACACTGTTAGGGAAATAAATTTAGGAGCATTACAATAAAAATAGGGTCAACTCAAAAAGCAGGACCTTTGATCTCAGTCTCCTCTTTTGAGGCTGAAGTACGATTAAGTGCATTGCAATACCCTCCCCTACCTCTTACCATTTTCTCATTTTAAACATTTCAGCCTCTCAATTTCGATGACAATTTCGTGCTGTTGCAAATTGTATGCTGAACTACATATACCTCTACCAACTCCTGGTAGGCTATATCAAGGAAGATAACTTACAGTTATGGCAACGATGATGACGACGACATTGAAACACAAACAAAACCATCAAAAAGTAACAAAGTTTTTTTGTTCTTCTTTCTTTACTTTCTTTTTGTTTTGTTTATATTTTGATTGAAATGTATATCCGAACACTTGATGTTGACCTTGTGCTGTTACGAGAGGGTGTGGGCGAGGTTGATGGTTGTATTACATTGCCATACAAATGAAGATTTATTTGGTAAGTTTTCATGGTTGTTTAATGGAAATAAGAAGACAACACGAAAACATCAACGGACCAAAACTTTTAACAGACATATAGTTCTATATAAAAGACACAAAATTAAGTTGCTGAACTTTTTGCGACTTGTGTGGTCTGGTATATTTTGAATACACTGAAAATATGTTGGAGGTTATGGATTTAATAATTTTGAATAATCTCAAAAGTCATACAAAATGTTACTTAAAATCTACACATGAAGAAATATTAAAAACCAGTAAGGAAAGTGTAACTTTGGACGGGGCCGACCACTTTGGGTATATTCAACAGATGCATTCTAACAGGCGTCGCATTTTCGAGGGACCATTGATATGAAATTGTATGAACTAAAATATGTGATTTATATCTAAATATAAACCGACTTAGATCAATCCATAAACATGTCATTCTGTAAACTATACTAATAAACTCTGCATTTGCATTTACGTTTATGTAAATCGATGTAAGGCAAATCTCAATCGGACACTCGTTGATTATTTGAAACCCAATAAACATGAAGTCGGTCGAATATATGTCTGCAAAAGTAATTACGTCAATCTATAATCAATTTGGTACGTTGTGCAAAATCCTCTGACAAAAAATGAGGATTTGGGGCACAATTTAATTAAAATAGGACGAAAATATTAATGGAAGCTATATCTAAGCCGAATTCAACGAAACTTGTCACAGATTAGGCTATACTAATTTACGTACGTTTTGTGCCTATCAGCCATATTTTGTGTCTATGGTTCATCCCTTACTTAAAATCGGAGAAAAATTTATAGGAGCTATATTTAAATCTGAAACGGTTTTCACGAAACATAACATACATCATTCTAGACCTAATTTAGTACGCTATGCCGTATTTTGTGCAAATCGAAAGATATATTTGGACTTTAGTACTCCATTTACATTAAATGGGACGAAAATATATATTTGAGCTATATCTAAATCTGAACCGATTTTTCCCAATTTCAATAGGGCCGAATAAATGAGCTGTGATAAATTCCACCCATTCGGATCATAAATGTGATCTGTACTTTGTTTGCAATTTAACATGGACAGACGGACGGGCAAGCATAAATCGACTCAGAAAGTGATTCTATGTATATCCTCAAAAGGAACCATCAAAAACATAATAACCTATAACTAATGCCTTGATAGTCTTAAAAAATATACCAACAAAATTTAGTGCATGAAAACAAACTTACTAAAAATACAAGCCTAATGCTTTGATAGCCCATGAAGAAAATAATGATACAAAAAATAAGCGCCTTGATAGTCCTAAAAAATACTCCTTGATAGTGCTGGAAAAAATACTTAAAAATTCACACATAACGCCTTGATAGTCCTGCAAAAAATACTTTAAAATCCACACCTAATGCCTTTATAGACTTTAAAAAATATACTTTAAAATTCAGGTTTAATGCTTTCACAGTCCTCAAAAAAACCCATTAAAAATCCGCAACTTTATAGTCCTTGAAAAAATATACTTAGTCCTTGTCCTTAAAAAACGCCTAATGCCTTAATGGCCTTCGAAAAAAATATAAAATGTAAAAAGCCGATTAGTTCTTTTTATACCCTCCACCACGTGATGTTCATTCAAAATTCTTTAAGGGGACCCCCCATTCTCGGGGCCAATTTTTTATAGCCGATTTATTGCGACAGCATCAAGTGACGTCTAAAGGGCTTCTCAAACTTTAAACGCGTTTTTCTCTTTTGCGAATGGCGGGCACGATAATTCAAAAACTAATAACCCAAACGATTCCAAATTTGTATACGTTTCTCTGTGAGTGTATAGCTATCGTATGAACTAGGATAAAGCCAATCGGTGAAGACCTTCCTTATTTTGTAACATGATTTTTGGTCAAAAATCGTCGACAAATGGCTATGTCAACAAATGTACTTGTGTTGATCATTTTCTATATCGACGCCTCCGAAGCATAGTATGCTAATTCGACTTAGCATGTTTTAAAGTTCTTTACGTTTTTAGATACTACGGTCCTTAATTGGCCGATTGATTACCAAAATCGGCCAATCCAAACCAAAGTTATAAGCAAAAATGTACTTAGCATGGCGCGATATAAGAAACTTCCATACTTTGAGAGCTTCTACTGAAAAACTCACTTTTCAGACTTAGACTTAAATGGAAAAGTCTTCAAAATACCGACAATGTGATGGTACCGTTCTGTGGGAGATATACCAATCGTAAATTGACATTGCTAATTTTTGGTAGGAAGATTTCATACCCCGCAGGAATTTGAGAAATCAAAAGGAACGGATTCGATTGAAGAACATGCTCATTCCCCTAAAATATTTAATAATGTAATGGACACCACCTATTCCGTTGGTATACAATGCACCTTATGGTGGAGGATATACAAATCCACACCATACTCCTTAATGGTCCTTGAAATATATGTATTAGAAAATCCACGTCTTATGTCTTAATGGTCCTTGAAAAATGTATATTGACCGAAGGGAAAAATTGTCTAACATCATCTAGGCTTTGTAAAAAAATACTACGATGTGCATATTTTGGATCAAATCGGATACTCCACTGGCTTGATATCCGAGAATGGCCGGTACAACACATGGTTCATTCGACGGCGATATTCACCGTCAACGCAGATCGGCCCATAGATCTTTCGCAGAATTTTTCTCTCAAACACTCCAAGAGCTGTCTCATCTGCTTGCATAATTACCCATGCTTCAGATCCGTGAAACAGCATGGGTAGTATCAGCGTCTTGTAAAGTGAGTTTGGTCTGGCGGCAGTTGACCTTGCTTTTGAGTTGTTTGTTCAGACCATAGTAGCATCGGTGGGACATTACAATCCTTCTCCGAATTTCAAAACTGATGTCATTCGTTTTATTTATGGCGGTATCAATGTATATCAAATCTTTGACTACCTCGAAGCTGTAGTTCTCAAGTTCCACAGTTGGTCCGAGTCTACTGGACGTCTTGCGCGTCCTCAGCTTGGTCTTCTAGCCGTTTACTGCCAGACCCACTTTGGCAACTCCTTCTCAATTTGTTCAAAGGTGGCTGTTACCGCTCGCAATGTTCGACCCATTATGTGATGTTTGCGAGTAACATGTGATGTTTGGTGTACAGAGTGTCATTTCTGTTCACTTTTGCATCTCGTATGACCTTTTCCAGCAGGATGTTTAAAAGGTCACACGACAAACTAAACCTTGTCTGAATCCTCGATCGGTATCAAAGAGAGGTCCCTTCCGACTTTAGATGCTGATCTTGTGTCTGTTAAAGTTATCCTGCATAGCCGAATTAATTTTGCAGGAATGCCAAACGCAGACATGGCTTTATGCCCCTCTGAACGGATAGGGCTGTCGAATGCGGCTTTAGAGTCGACAAATAGGTGGAATGTGTCGATGTGTTTTTCGTGGGGTTTTTCAGGATTTGGTGTAGAGTGAAAATCTGGATTTGCCAGGTCTGAAGCCACAATCGTATGGTCCAATAATGTCATTGACCATTATCTTCAGTCGTTCACACAGTACGCTGGATAGCACTTTATACGCGATGGGAAGGAGACTTATTCCTCTATAGTTGTCACATATTGTTCTGTCTACTTTTTTGTGCACGGAACAGGATGCTGAGGTTCCAATCATTGGACATGCATTCCTAAAGTCAAATTGTACTAATCAGTTGGTGTATGCTCCTTATGAATAGTTCAGCTTGTAACTTATCGGCACCTGTTGCTTTATTTTTCTTCAGCCGATTGATTGCTATTCTGACTTCATCTTGGGTAGGTGGTACTCTATACCGTCATCTATTACTATTTGATACCAGAAGTTTTTTTTCAAAATGCTCCATCCAGATCCTCAGCACGCTGTCTGTATCTGTCACCAGGTTTCCTTCTTTATCTCTACATTAGGATGTGCTGGCACCAAAGCCTTCGGTTTGGTGTTTTATCCGTTGGTAGAATTTTCGGACTTCATTCTGACTCCTGTACAAATCGAGATGTACAGGAGTCACGCTCACGTTTTCCTTGCTCTTTCTTCTTTTTTTCTGAAAATACGTTTCTCCTCTCTCCTTTTCTCCCAATAGTTCTCCATCGCATTACGTGTTGCTATTGTCCGCAGGGTTGCCCTATACGCTGCGTTTTTCATATCAGTAGCATTACGACACTCCTGATCGTACCACGGATTTCTTGATGGTGGTCTTTGGTACCCAAGTGTTGTTTTTGCTGCAGTTTGTAGGGAGTGGGAAATTATCTGCCATTGTGATTCTATATTGTTATCGGGACAAGGGGTGCTTTCGTCAAGCAGTTGGGTAAGTTGAGCGGAGTAGGCTTCTGCTATCTGTTTTGTTTGCAGCTTTTCGACGTCATATTTCCGTGTTACATTAGATCACACCTTTGCTGCTACATTAAGTCGGGTGCGTACCTTGGCTGCCACAAGGTAATGGTCCGAATCGATATTCGCTCCTCGGATCGATCGGACGTCTAAAGCACTGGATGAATGCCTTCCGTCTATTACATCATGATCAATTTGATTTCTCGTTGCTTGATCAGGAGAGATACAGGTGGCCTTTTGTATATCGAGATGCTTTAATCTGGTGCTGCTAACTACTATGTTTTCTGCTGCCGCAAAGCCAATCAACCTCATGCCGTTGTCGGATGTTTCTTCATGAAGGCTGAATTTTCCGACGGTGGGGCCAAAGATATTTTCCCTTCCGATTTTTGCATTAAAATCTCCTAGCAGAATTTTAATGTCATGGCCAGGGCGACGGTCATATGCTGTTTCTAGGGAATCGTAAAATATGTCTTTGGTCTGTTCATCTTTATCTTCGGTCGGAGCATGGGCGCAAATGAGACTGATGTAGAAGAATTTCACTTTTATACGGATTATAGCAATTTGATTATCTACTGGAGTGAATCTGGAGACGAGGTATTTTATTCTCCTATTAACCACAAATCCGCAGCCAAATTCATGTCTCGTTTCATGGCAGCTATAATACAGGGCGTAATCATCTGATTTACTTACGCCTGTCCCATTCCATCGCATTTCCTGTAAGGCAATAATATCGGCTTTGTACTTCTTGAGTACATCCGCCAAAGCGAACACTGCGTCTGTTCTGTACAACGTGCGCACATTTCAAGTGCAGATTCGCAGATCGTGGTCCTTTATACGTTTGCGGGGGTCGTCAACATTAGGGGGGTTTGGTTTTCTTTTACTTTGCTTTTTCATAGTATGTTGGGTTTTCGGAGAGTGGGCAACTAACCCGACGCCTTAACACAATTTTTTATAGTTCTTATGGGTGAACTCGCGGCACATAAATTAAGAACACAAATATCAACTTTTTGCGGTAGGGTCAACTTGGTTGGGTACCTTTATATGGGGGCTAGCCGAAAAAGTAGCCCAATATCAATCATATTCTGTAGGATATTCAACTCAATGATAACTCAAATAATACATTACAGCATAAATCGACAGAGCATTTTATTCTGATCAAGAATATATGTATATATATCCCGGTGAATATTTCGAGGTGCTGCAAACGGAATGACAATTTTATTGTACACTCAAATTTATGGTGGCGAGCATAAGAAGTCAGCAATGAGAATCCGTGAAAATATTTTATTCGCTATTGTCGCTATTTATAATGGTTAAACATCACAATTTCTTTCAGCGTACATTTTGTTCATTTTTAGTAGGCTATATTATAATGATGTCATATTTGGTTTTCTTGAGGCTCTTCTCTACTCCCTTTCTTGTTTTGTCAGACTTGTTATGTTAAGGATAATAAATTATGTTGGCATTTGCAGTAAATAGTCCATGTCATGGATTTAACCTGGCCTTTTCAGTCGGTTATTTTTTCTGGAGGAATGTTTATTGCCTTTCATTCATTTATTCTCTAAGATTGTTACATTGAAAACAAAAAATATATATTGATATATAGGTTCGATTTAAAATGACCCTTCAATAGTTTAACTTCGACAGAGGATTTTTGCCGTTTATCTTCCTTAATATATGAAAATAAAAACCATATGTCCAAAACAAATTACTTGGCCATTTTATAAAAAAGTGAGCTTAAATTTCTTTCTAAAACCCATAAGCCGATTATGCTAAAATTCACTAACAAATGACTTATGAGAAATAAAAAAACTGAATTATAAAAATCGAATAAGTTTTCTCATTCAGCATTCTTTCTCCATCATGTACCATAATAATCAACGACCAACATAAACCGATTAATAATGACATGGCTAAACAACCATTTCTATGGAGAATATTTTTATACCACACTATGACAGTATTTTATGCTTTCCATAAATTTTCCAAGAGCATCTCTAACGCATATATACACCCTCAACAAGTCCTATTTTATTTATATATGTATATATGCACATATATTTTTATTTTTGTTAGTTGATAGTTAACCCCACTAAACTAAAAAAGAAAAAATTTTGTTGTTCGAACAATGACTAACAGCTTTTTTCAAAACCCATTTAAGCCTATCATCGTTGATGTTAGTGGCTTTAGTGTTGTGGTCGATGGCATGTTCCACTATTATTTCAAATGATCCTTTACCATGTGGTTTAAAGGCAGGGTAGTAGTGTTGCCGTTTAATATTTTAAAATTTCGTAAGCCCCAACATTTTGGAGAACAGTCAGAGAAACGATTTTCAGGGACGATCACATTTATAAACGTAAATGTTTATACCCTACACAACTATGTTGTCATGGTATAATCGCGGCGTTAAAAACTCTTGAGGCCACACAAAGCTGGCCTCTAGAGTTTGTAACGCCGCGAAGTATTGGTCCCAGACCATTTAGTATACTGAGTCGATCTAGACATGTCTGTCCGTCCGTCTGTCCATTATAATGTAGGATCGCTTCTGGTCAAAAAAGACCCCTATTGTTTTGGTAATGACCGGTTAATATTTAGAGGATGAAATGGTGATCAGATAATATTTCGGGCATGACTTTTTGGGTAAAATAACAAAATTTAAATCTTATTGAGTAAATTTTTTTTTAAAGAAAATCATGACTTGGAAAAGATGCCGCAGAGGAACCGTTGACCTCTAATCGGTCCGTCTGTCTGTCGATGTTAAATTGTAAACAAAGTACAGGTCGCATTTATGATTCGAATTGGATGAAATTTGGCATAGGTCGCTTATTCGGCCCAAGGACAAACCCTATTGAAATTGGGAAAAATCAGTTCAGATTTAGATATAGCTCCCATATATATATTTAACCGATTTAATGTAAACGGTCCCTATATATCATTCTATTTGCACGAAATTTGCTACAGCCTAATCATTTAGGTCTAGAATGATGTCTGCCAAGTTTCGTGAAAATCGGTCCAGATTTAGATATGGCTTCCATATATAGTTTCGTCCGATTTCATGTAAATGGTGCACCAAAGTCCCTATATATCCTTCGATTTGCACGAAATTTGGTATAACGTACTGAATTGAGCCTAGAGTGATGTCTGCCAAGTTTTGAGAAAATCGGTTCAGATTTAGATATACCTCCCATATATAGTTTCGTCCGATTTCATGTAAATGGTGCACCAAAGTCCACATATATCTTTCGATATGTAGGAAATTTGACATAGCGTACTGAATTTAGTCTTGAATAATGTGTGACAAGTTTCGTGAAAATCGGTTGAGATGTAGATACAGCTCCCTTTTAAGTAATTGACACACCAAGGAATCAATAGGATAGGAACAAATCGTACTGAAATTAGTATAACCTAACCTGTGGAAACTTTCGATGTGATCGGCTTAGATTTAGATATAGCTTTTATAGATTTTTTGGTTCCATTTGAAGTAAATGCTGCATCAAACTCCTCATGTTTATCAGATATGTATCCAAATAATCAACGGGTATCCCATTGATATATGCTTTAAATTGATTTACATTATTTTGTCCCATTGTAGGAAGCAAATATATATCTGACCAAATGAAAAATTTAGTATAGGTTGCAGAAAGATATGTTTATAGGTCCAATTTCATTTTACTGATCCTTCAAAAATGCGACGTCTGTTAAGATTCATCATACCCAAAGTGGTGAAGGGTATCATATAGTCGGCCCCGTCCGACTTTACTACTTTCCTTACTGTTTAAGAATAATTTTTCAAGCATCAATAAAAGCACAGATGTTTAAAAGAATATGTTCATACCCTTCCCCACACTGTGTTGCAGTGTATTATGTCTTTGTGCATAGGTTTGTAACAGGTAAACAGAAACGAGATAGAGAATATGCCTTCCTTTAGAGAATATTCATAGAATCACTTTCTAAGTCGATTTATGCATGTCCGTCCGTTTATCAATGTTAAATTGTAAACAAAGTACAGGTCGCATTTATGATCCAAGTTACATGAAATTTGGCACAGCTAATTATTTTCGTTCAAGGACGAACCCTATTGAAATTGGGAAAAATCGGTTGAGATTTAGAAATAGCTGAGATCCGTTTTAATGTAAATGGTGTACCAAAGTCCCTTTATATGTTTCGATTTGCACGAAATTTGGCATAGCGTAATGAATTAGGTCTAGAAAGATGTGTGTTGTTTCCTGAAAATCGGTCCAGATTTAGATATAGCTCTCATATATATTTTCGTCTGATTTTATGTAAATGGTATACCAAAGTCCTTATATTTCTTTTGATTTCCACAGAGTTTCGCAGAGCATACTGAATTGAGCCTAGAATAATGTCAGCTAAGCTTCGTGATAATCGGTCTAGATTTAGATATAGCTCCCATATATATATATATATATATATATATTTCTTCCTTCCTCTAAACTTGCCCGAATGAAATGAAATTTACCATAGGTTCCAGAAAGGCATAAAGATCACATATTCAATTTCGTTCAATGTAATGTCAATGTTCTTTCTAAAAGGCAGAGTCTGTTAGGAGACACATGTAGAATATACACAAAATGGTGGAGGGTGTAGAATTTTTTTAAATATTTTTCAAGAACCGGTATAAGCGTAAATTTTTTGAAGAATATTTTTCAAGGTCCATATATAGGCCTTATTTTTAAGAGAATATTATTTCAAGGTCCAATATAGGCGTAGAGTTTTTAAAGAATATTTTTTCAAGGGCTAATATAAGGGTAGGCTTTAAAAATTCCGACCAAATTTTTTATTTAAAGTTTCCCAAAAAATATTTATTGTTAGTTCTTTCAGCAGAAGAATTCAGTCAGTGTGACATGGTTACTACTTTTGTTGCGGCTGCCATTGCACACACACACACATACTTACATCCATAGACAATTAGGCCACCAAAACAATTTGGAGACTGTAAAATGTTTTGACGCTTTCGTTGGTTGTTGTTCTCTTTTTCTGTTCCATTGCTGTAACAAATAAAAAATATTTAGATCTTTACAATGAACAAAAAAAAAAAAAAAACAGTAAGGAAAGTAGTAAAGTCGGACGGGGCCGACTATATGATACCCTTCACCACTATGGGTATATTAAACAGGACTATTAACATGAAATTGGTTGAAATAAAATATGTGACATTTATCTAAATGTGAATCTTCCTAGATCTATTCATAAAGTATGTAAATCGACTTCAAACAAATATAAACATTTCATCCGTTGGGCTATGTCTGTACTTCTAGAAAACGCAAATACGTAATTCTATGCTCAATTTTGTAAGTTGTGCAAAAATGTATGTCAATCTGACTACATGAGGAGTTTGATGCCCAATTTACTTGAAATCTGGCGAAAATATATATGGAAGCTCTATCCAAATATTAAGCGATTTCAAACAAACATGTCACAGGTTAGGTTATAGTAATTTCAGAACGTTTTGTTCCTATCAAGCTATTGGTTCCTTGGTGCGTCAATTACTTAAAATCAATCTATAATAAAATAGAGCTATATCTATATCTGGACCGATTTTCACGAAACAAGGCAGACATCACTCTAGGCTCAATTCAGTACGTTATGCCAAATTTCGTGCAAATCGAAAGATATATTGCGACTTTGGGGCACCATATATTGCGACTTTGGGCACCATGCCAAATTTCGTGCAAATCGAAGGATACGTTAAATACTTAAAATCAATCTATAATAAAAGGGAGCTATATCTATATGTGGACCGATTTTCACGAAAGAAGGCAGACATCACTCTAGGCTCAATTCAGTACGTTATGCCAAATTTCGTGCAAATCGAAAGATATATTGCGACTTTGGGGCACCATTTACATGAAATCGGACGAAACTATATATGGGAGCTATATAGAAATCTAGACCGATTTTCTCGAAACTTGGCAGACATCTCTCTAGGCTCATTTCAGTACGTTATGCCAAATTTCGTGCAAATCGAAGGATATATAGGGACTTTGGTCCACCATTTACATGAAATCGGACGAAACTATATATGGGAGCTATATCTAAATCTGGACCGATTTTCTCGAAACTTGGCAGACATCTCTCTAGGCTCATTTCAGTACGTTATGCCAAATTTCGTGCAAATCGAAGGATATATAGGGACTTTGGTCCACCATTTACATGAAATCGGACGAAACTATATATGGGAGCTATATAGAAATCTGGACCGATTTTCTCGAAACTTGGCAGACATCACTCTAGGCTTAATTCATTACGTTATGCCAAATTTCGTGCAAATCGAAAGATATATTGGGACTTTGGGGCACCATTTACATGAAATCGGACGAAACTATATATGGGAGCTATATAGAATTCTGGACCGATTTTCTCAAAACTTGGCAGACATCTCTCTAGGCTCATTTCAGTACGTTATGCCAAATTTCGTGCAAATCGAAGGATATATAGGGACTTTGGTGCACCATATACATGAAATCGGACGAAACTATATATGGGAGCTATATCTAAATCTGAACCGATTTTCTCGAAACTTGGCACACATCATTCTGGACCTAATTCAGTACTCTATGCAAAATTTCGTGCAAATCGAAGGATATAGAAGGACTTTGGTGCCCCATTTACCTTAAATCGGACGAACCTATATATGGGAGCTATATCTAAATCTGAACCGATTTTCTCGAAACTTGGCATACATCGTTCTGCACCTAATTCAGTACTCTATGCCAAATTTCATGCAAATTGAAAGATATAAAGGGACTTTGGTGCCCCATTTACCTTAAATCGGACGAAAATATATATGGGAGCTATATCTAAATCTGAACCGATTTTTATGAAATTTTACACACATCATTCTAGACCTAATTCATTATGCTGTGCCAAATTTCGTGCAAATCGAATGATATATAGGGACCGTTTACATTAAATCGGACGAAAATATATATGGGAGCTATATCTAAATCTGAACCGATTTTTCCCAATTTCAATAGGGTTCGTCCTTGGGCCAAATAAGTGACTTGTGCCAAATTTCATCCAAATCGGATCATAAATGCGACCTGTACTTTGTTTACAATTTAACATCTACAGACGGACGGACAGACGGACAGACGGACGGACGGACGGACGGACATGCATAAATCGACTCAGAAAGTGATTCTATGCATATTCTCAAAAGGAACCATGTGTCTATCTCGTTTCCTTTTGCCTGTTACAAACATATGCACAAAGACATAATACCCTGTACCACAGTGTGGTGAAGGGTATAAAAAAAAGACAAAAAAATATTGTGTAGACAATATAAACACTTTAACTGGTTTCTAAAATTGCACATCGAATAAATTGGGTTATTAAATATATTATATATAATTTTATTTTTATATTATATATATAATTTTATTTTTCACAACCGCCAGAGAACTTATTGTTATTCAAGAAATACTTCTAGAAATTAAAGAGCTAAAGAACTTTGGATACCCTCCACTATAGATATACTGACAGGTACTTGAAATGAAAATATAGGCAAAATACCAAAAAGTGGCCATATACCGATTTATGCAAACCATTATGTACACCAATTACAAACTTCAGCAATTTTTAATGGGGATTTTTCCTAAAATCTGTAAGATCCAAAAAGTGGACTGATACTGATAACGCATGATAGAGTATAAAATCCTCAAACTATTGTAATTTAGATTACAAAGTTATATGAGGCTATGCCTAAAGGGGGGCCAATATTGATTATATAGTGTAGGAAATAGTGAATATTTGGGGATATCATTATATGAGGGATATTCCTAATTAATGACCGGTATTTGCCAATATTCAACCCAATATTTTAATTGTTTATCTCAATTCTTTCCTTAAGGAGTTATCACTATATTGAGGAGATGCCTAAATGTCTGCCGATATATTTTATTAGCATCATGTTTGAGTTTTCTTTTATCCCAATATCTTTAGAAGGCGGAATGCTTACAACGAATGGCTAAATAGTCTTTGTAGGGTAAAAACAGATTATTCCCCGTAACGACTACCCAACTCCAACACACGGAACAAATCAGATAACTATTTTAATATAAACCAGTGAGCGGAGCAGTATTTTCGCCCTCCAGTGTGGTAATAGGTTACTAAATAATATATGAATACGAAAGCACCTGTAAATATTTAAGTGTAACTCCCGCATCCGAGTACCTACGACTATATAATTGGTATCAATTTAAAAGTCAACCACTCCTCTTGGATATACTATCAACTTCTCGGGTCTATATCCGTCAGGGATAAATATATAGGGGAGAGGGGGGCACCTTTGAACGTGGGGCACCTTTGAACAGCGCTCATAAAATCTTGGTTTAATATTTTTCCGACCCGCAACCACATTTTTGTATATGGCAATCTTGTTCTCTATATGCGTAAACCACTTTGGCTTGCTTTTTCAGTTGTCGAAAAATTGTGCATGGGTGACCATGTTTTCTCAGTGTCATTGTAAACTTTTATTCATTTGGTTGTAAGGGCACAGGAAGAATTCTGTGATAGTTTTCTTTCGTCAAACAAATTATTTGTATTCCAACAATCATTTCAAACAAATGTAATTTCTTTCTTATATAATTATTACAAAAAAAGTTATTTTAAATTTCCGTAAAATGCCATGGGTGGGGCACCTTTGGACATGCCCATTAAACTCGAGTAAAAAAAGGAGTTTTTAACTTTTGGCTTCGATTTCTCAAAATTTCAAATGGGCTAATAAGATTACGAAATTAACTGTATTTTTCACCATATTAATTTGTATTTTTAAGACATTTTATGTTTTAATAATTTTTGATCTAAATTTTTTAAATTTTGAAAATTTTTAATATATTTTTTAATGAATTAATGCTTTTCTGATATGTATGAATAAAATACATACATATTTGAACATAAACACTGTAAAAAACCATGTCGTTCAAAAATGCCAACCCCTGTTCAAAGGTCCCCCCCCTGGGGGGGCAGTTTTGAACACTTTGAGTTCGTCCATTAAAACAGTAATAAAATATATTTATCAAGCTTATAGTATGTCATATGTATATTCATTTTAAAGGTTACATATGTACCTATTAGTTAAAATTTATAAGAAACCAAAAATGATAAAATAAAAAATTTTATAAGGCTTGAAAGCAAAAAGTGTTCAAAGGTGCCCCCCTCTCCCCTACGCTATAAAATACAAATTTTGTAATTTTTCACACAAAAGTCAGGACCCATTTGACTCACTAAATATTGACCGATCTTTATCAAAACAGGCATGCTTATTGTTTGGCCCGATCCTCTTTTCCATGTAAAAATTCGCGATGTTTGGGCCATAATTGCGGGCTCTGGAGCGACCAGAAAATCATACAAAAATAAGGTTTTTGGTCCATTTCATCCCCTTAAATATTAACCGATCATTCGCAAAAACAATAGGGGTCTTCATTGGCCAGAACCCATTCTACATTTCGTGAAGATTGGTCCATAACTGTGGCTTGTATCGTGCTTACAAATTATAATGGACAGACGGACGGACGGACACACATGTCTAGATCGACTCAGCTAATCGAGATATGACGATCGGTATACTTAAATTTGGGTCTAGGACCAATATTTCGCGGCGTTACAAACTTTTGGGGCTGCACAAAGCTATAATACCCTGACAACATAGTTGTGTAGGGTATAAAAAAGGGGGTTATATGAGGACTTCCCCTAAAAAGGGGTGAATATTAATAATTTTTGTGAGGAGATTTGTTACCATATACGACTACAAAATACCAAATTTCAGCGAATTCGGTTAAAAAACACCCTGAAAAATTTACCTATATTTATAATTTTTTGTGTAGAGATAACCAATGATAACTGAAATTACAAAATTACAGCCAATTCGGTGAAAAAATCCGGTCAAAACCCCTAAAAACTGGAAATTGGGAGGTACCCTTATATGGGGGCTACCAGAAAAAGTGGACCTATATTTATAATTTTTGTGGGGAAATTTGGTACCCAATAAGAACCCAATGTACCAAATTTCAGCGAATTCGATTGAAAACCGCGCTCAAGAACCCTAAAATACCGAAAATTGGAGGGTACCCTTATATAGGGGCTACCCGAAAAAATTGACCTATATTTATAATTCGGTCGAAAAATGCTACCAAAACACACAAAATACCGAAAATTTGGGGGTACCCTTATAGGGGCGCTATCCCAAAAATGGACCGATATCTATAATTTTTCGTGGGAAGATTTGCTACCCAAAAAGAACTAAAAGTATTTCAGCGAATTCGGTTAAAAAAACGTTTAAGAACCTCAAAATACCGAAAATTGGGGGGTACCCTTATATGGGGGCTGTCCGAAAAAAGGGACCTATATTTATAATTTTATGTGGGGAAATTTGCTACCCAATAAGAACTCAAAGTACCAAATTTCAGCGAATTCTGTTGAAAAAGACGCTCAAGAACCTCAAAATACCGAAAATTGGGGGGTACCCTTATATGGGAGCTATGCCAAAACGTGGACCGATATAGCCCATCTTCGAACTTGACCTGCTTGCAAAAGTCAACTCTGTGCAAAATTTTGGGGCTCTATCTCAATTCGTTTAGACGCTAGAGTGATTACAACAGACAGGCAGATGGACAGATGTACATAGCTATATCGTCATAGAATTTTACGCTGATCAAGAATATATACTTTATAGGGTCGGAAATGATTATTTCGATGCGTTACAAACGGAAAAAAACCCTCCATACTATGGTGGATGGTATAAAAACTTGTAAATCAAATATCAATCGAACGGAGTATCCGATTTGATCCACTTATTGCAACATACACCACAAAATATTATTACATAATTAATGAAACCGGTAATATTTCGAGGCACTATTTTAGAACACTTTTATTTCTAACACATTCCTACATATTCCACAATTTACATGCATTTGTGTAGGTTGGTGTTATTTTTCTTCTCTTTGCTTCAATTCCAGCTAAACTAAATTGTTATTTGTTATTTAAATGGGCCAAAAAAGAGAAACTAAAACAAAATATGGAATAAATATTTATTATTTTACCACAAAACTGCAACAAATCTGTTGTGTGGCCAGACCAGGCCATGCCCTGCCGAACCGAGTCAACATATGACAATGGCTAGTTTAACAATATCTTTTATATCGTTTCGAAAGCCATTTAATTTTAATATCTGGCACTTTAAAATTCCATACAACTTTAAATATGTCATAAATAAAAACAAAAACAACAACAATAAAAACCGAAAATGTGAAAAATATTTAGATTTTCTAGCAAAAACCAAAACTATTTATGTCTTTGGTTTTGAAATGTGTTTAACAGATTATTTAAACTTATTTTTGTTGTCTTCCAGAATTATTTAATGCAACTCTTCTACATTTCAACAATAATAACAACAACAAAACTAAATGACAACAGACGTAGTCGACATTGGGTCTTGTGACCCTATCCGAAAAAAGGCAAATATTTACACAGAAACTTGAAAATATTTGCTCTGTAACCTCTTGAATGACGTTTTTTACGTTTTACCCCTGTATTCTGTTTAGGTATTCTCTGTTATATCTGTGTATGTATATTTGTATTTAAATATCTGTGGGTGCATCTTTGTACGTGTAAACTTTAAAGCTAACAGAACGTTGTATTTAACAAACACTTGAATTTCTTCTCTTGAAAGTTCTTTTTCAAGTGTTAAATACTTGAAAGGGAGGCAGCCAGCAGTAGTGTAACCTTCAGTTTCATTTCGTTTTCGTCTCTGTGTGTTGGTTTTGTGTTACTGACCAGCTGGTTTTGTTGTTATTCTGGTCATGAGTTGGTGGCCATATTATATGATAGCAATACGAATTAGGTGGGGTTAGGTGAAAGTTTATTGCAAATGTACACAGGTGAAGCCAGGAGCTTTGATATTCCTTGAAAAAATATTATTTAAAAAATCCACGCCTAGAGCTGTGATATTCCTTGAAAAAATATTATTTAAAAAATCCACGCCTAGAGCTGTGATATTCCTCGAAAAATATTATTTAAAAAATCCACGCCTAGAGCTGTGATATTCCTCGAAAAATATTATTTAAAAAATCCACGCCTAGAGCTGTGATATTCCTCGAAAAATATTATTTAAAAAATCCACGCCTAGAGCTGTGATATTCCTTAAAAAAATATTATTTAAAAAATCCACGCCTAGAGCTGTGATATTCCTTGAAAAAATATTATTTAAAAAATCCACGCCTAGAGCTGTGATATTCCTTGAAAAAATATTATTTAAAAAATGTACGATATTCTTCGAAAAATATCATTTAAAAGTCCATGTAAAAAATCCACGCCTAGAGCTGTATTATTCCTCGAAAGATAAATTGTCTAAAATACCCCTCGTCGTTTTTTGCACCAAAAAATATAAATTCTCCGCTAAAATGTGTTTCGCTTTTGGGATAAAATATAATTGCGAAATGTGTGGGTGAACTATAATAGATTAGATTACATATACACATATGTGTGTGTGTAAGTTATCTCACACCAAACCACAATATCTATGTACATATCTAAAAATTCGTAAGGCATTTACTGCTATTATTGTGCTACAGATACGGCTACGCAGAGCTACTGCACTGGTGTCATTGCCACTGATACCGCTATTCTCAATTCGTTTGGAGGACATAGTTTATGTAACGTTGATGTGGGTCAAGTATTTGAACTAGCGTTAACATTGCTAACGGTCGAAGGATAAATTTATGGTTACAACCGACAAGAAATACGATAATGTCCAGTTGCCGTTTTGGTGGGGTGTTTCGTTCGAAAAAAGGCTGCAAATTCCATGCAAAAACAAGAAGAAACCCCCAAAAAACTATTCCGAAAAAACTAAAACATTCCATGTTTGGTTATTTGATTCATGAATTGCATTTTCAAATTCTGTTTTATTAAACCACGATTGTTTATTGGAAATTCTAACCATGAAAACAACCGAAACAGACGCGTGGATGTTTGTGTATGTGTGTGTGTTTATAACCTCCAATGACTAACAAATGGGTTGGAAATTTGAATTGAAAAAATATTCTGGTTGAATTGAATGGAATTAGTATTTGGTAGAGACAGTCATTGCATTTCAAATAGTCATGGGAATTTTGTATTGAAATCTGATAGATATAAGAATTTGGGGAATTTACTGGGTGGTGGGAAGGTTGAGGGTTTGTAAAACAATGATAACATTTAAAAGCGTGGATTTTATATAAAAATATTGAAAAAAAAATCCAATCGTGGATTTTTAGACAATATTTTTCGAAAAATATTCCAGCTTTTGGTGTGGATTTTTTATACCCTTCACCACAATGTGGTATAAGGCATTATGTCTTTGTGCATTGTTCTTTTTGAGAATATGCATAGAATCACTTTCTGAGTCGATTTACGCATGTCCGTCTGTACGTCCATGTATTTTTGTGAACAGGTCGCATTTATGATCCAATTTGAAAATTTGATTTGAAATTTGGCACATGTCACTTATTTGGCCCAAGGACGAATCCCATATATAGTTTCGTCCGATTTTAGGTTAATGGTGCACTAAATTATCAATATTTGTCCGATTGAGACAACATTTTGCACAGAGTACTGAATTAGGTCTAGAGTGATAAATTCCAAGTTTTGTTGAAATCGGTTCAGATTTAGGTATTGCTCCCATATATAGTTTCGTCCGATTTTAGGTAAATAGAGCACCATACTGCCCACATTTGTCCGATTGAGACAAAATTTTGCACAGAGTACTGCATTAGGTCTAGATTGATACATGTCAAGTTTTGTATTGGATTTCGTATCGAGATAATTTTGGATAACGCACTGATTTTGCTCGATGATTGACATTCAGTTTTCATAAATTTCAGATTGGAACTCAAAGTGGTGAATGGTATCATATAGATTTATATATAGCTCCCATATACAGTTTCGTCCGATTTTATGTAAATGGATCACAATATGGCCCATATTTGTCGGACTGAGACAAAATTTTGCACAGAGTACTGAATTAGGTCTAGATTGATACATGTCAGGTTTTGTTGAAGTCGGTTCAGATTTAGATATAGCTCCAATATATGATATAGCTTAGCTCCCGATTTTATGTAATTGGTGCACCATGCTATAGATGTTTTTTCGACTGAGACCAAATTTTGGGCAGAGTTCTGAATTAGGTCTAGATTGATGCATGTCAAGTTTTGTATTGGATTTCGTGTCGAGATAAATTTTGGATAGCGCTCTGTGTTCATTTATATATAGATCTTTTACATATTTTGCTCGATGATTGACATTCAGTTTTCATAAATTTTAGATTGGTACCCAAAGTGGTTAAGGGTATTATATAGTCGGCCCCGTCCGACTTTTGAAATTTTCTTATTAGTTTAAATAATATTTTTCGAGAAATATTACAGCTCTAGGTGCAAGTTTTGTAAATTATATTTTTTATTGCAGAAATGTGTTCACATAAAAATTCGTAAGAAAATATATATTATTTAAATATTCCATATGCTCATAATTTCAAATCGCCCTCATGTGCTTCAACATCATTTAAGGTAATAATTATTTTTAAATAAATATTTCAACAGAAATTTAAATATATTTCATATATTTGCTCGATGATTGACATTCAGTTTTCATAAATTTTAGATTGGTACCCAAAGTGGTTAAGGGTATTATATAGTCGGCCCCGTCCGACTTTTGAAAGTTTCTTACTGGTTTAAATAATATTTTTCGAGAAAAGTGCAAGTTTTGTAAATTATATTTTTTATTGCAGAAATGTGTTCACATAAAAATTCGTAAGAAAATATATATTATTTAAATATTCCATATGCCCATAATTTCAAATCGCCCTCATGTGCTTCAACATCATTTAAGGTAATAATTATTTTTAAATAAATATTTCAACAGAAATTTAAATATATTTCATAATTAACCGCATGATTCGGTTTTAAAATTTAAACACTTTCAAAACTCACTCATACAAACCCAGCCAGACACAGACAAACACAACATAAGCTGACCGACCTGCACTTAAAGTTTTTGCTTCCTTTGTATTATCAACAACTAGCACATCAACTGACATGACCAATGATGTCCTTTGGCTTGCTCTCTCTCTCTTCGCCGTGGCCACTTATAAATTATTCATGTTTATTAGTCCTATTTGTATCAGCATCAGAATCATCGTCATCATGATCATTGCCATCATCTTCTTCTCAGCTCTAAGTACTTTTGGGTTTTATTGTCATAACAAGACTAGTATTCATATTGTAGTAGTAGTTGTTTGTATATAAGTATGTTTTGTGTGTGTGTGTCTGTGTAAATGCCTTATAATTCATAAAGATTCTGCTATATAACTCGAAGCAACTACATTTATGTATTCATTTAACTCCTTTTTAGTGACAATATGAAGAACAAAAAGTTTGGGAGTGACTCTGTGTGATGTTGTCCGAGTGATTCGGTGTGTGTACGTTTGTGTGCTTTGTTGTAATACGAGTCAAATGTCATGGTAGTATAAACTGGGGGACAATATCAAAACTCAACACTCTACAAAATTACTTTAAGTTATGTACCAATACATACATACACACCAGCATTGTTAAGCACACACACAATCATATGTGCAACTTGAATGTATGTATGTCATCTGAGAATCTTTGCATATATTTGTAAACTGCAATGTTTGCATTTTGGCCATTGTGGACAGCTTAAATATAGCCATATAGACATTGGTGTGGTGTACGCAGTTGAAGTTGAAAGTTATAATTCCTATATAATTCTTATTACAGATTACCTTTGGAAAACCTTCAATACACTTCCTCGGAAAGGCTTAGGAGGTAAAATTAAGAGTATGAAAATATTTAAATAAAATCATACAAGTGCCATACAAATGCCATACGCATCGATCCATGGTGCTTTTTAACGTACCTCGATCGTATTTGTATACCTTTCACCATAAAGCAACAACACCTCAAAATAGCCGGAGAATGGAGTATATCTTCCACATCAGAATTATATGTCGATTTATACATCTTTAAATCACGATAGAGATCGCAATATTTAAGATAACCTTAGAAATTTCACAAACATTGTTTTTACTCTTAGGATGCTTGTTATTGCAAATGTGATATACCGGTCGACGTTTTGGCATTGTCCCCATATAACGGTATCACCCAATATTTGATTATTTGCAGCTTTTGGGCACGTTTTTCAAGCTAAGCAGCTGAAATTTGATATTTTCGGTTCTCTTTAAGTAGAAAATCTCTATATACCCCATATAACTGTACTTCCCAATGTTCTGGCTATATTTTTGGTTTTATTTTTTGGATTCTCATTGAATTGAAAATCTACCTATTAAAAAGTGTCGATATTGATCCATGTATAACTTTTTATACCCTCCACCATAGTATGGAGGGTATATTAATTTTGTCATTCCGTTTGTAACTCACCGAAAAATTCATTTCCGACCCTATAAAGTATATATATTCTTGATCAGGGTAAAATTCTAAGACGATCTTGCTATGTCCGTCCGTCTGTTGTAATCACGCTATCTTCCGAAGGAATTTAGATAGGGTGCTGAAATTTTGCATAGGGTTGTCTTTTGTCTACAGGCAGGTCAAGTTCGAAGATGGGATATATCGGTCCACGTTTAGGCATAGCTCCCATATAAGGGTACCCCCAAATTTTCGGTATTTTGGGGATCTTGAGCGCGTTTTTCAACCGAATTCGCTGAAATTTGCTACATTGGGTTCTTATAGGGTACTAAAAGTCTCCACAAAAAATTATAAATATAGGTCCACTTTTTCTGGCAGCCCCCATATAACGGTACCTCCTAACTTTCTGTATTTTGGGGTGTTTTGATCGTATTTTTTCCGCCGAAATAGCTGTAATTTACTATTTTGAGTTCTTAATAGGTACCAAATCTTTCCACAAAAAATTATAAATATAGGTCCACTTTTTCGGATAGCCCCAATATAAGGGTACCCCAAATTTTCTGTATTTTGGGGTTCTTGCGCGTTTTTCAACCGAATTTGCTGCAATTTGGTACTTTGTAGTCGTATATGGTACGACTTCTTGAGCGGGGGGTTTTTTTAACTGAATTCGCTGAATTTGGTACATTGTGTTCTTATTGGGTAGCAAATTATAAATATGGGTCCATTTTTTCGGATAGCCCCCATATAAGGGTACCCCTAATTTTGAGTTATGAGGGGGTTTGATCGCATTTTTCGACCGAATTCAATAAAATTCGGTACTTTGAGTTCTTATTTGGTAGCAATCTCTATACTGAAAATTATACATATAGGTCAATTTTTGCGGGTAGCCCCCATATAAGAGTACTCCACAATTTTCGGTATTTTAGGGTTCTTGAGCGCGGTTTTCAACCGAATTTGCTGTTCCCTATATTTTAATTGCATGTATCTATCAGTATAACTATGGTGGAGGGTATCCAAAGTTCGGCCCGGCCGAACTTAACGCTTTTCCACTTGTTTTAACCTAATCTGTACTTCTCATTAGGTAGAAAATCTCTCCACCATAAATAGAATCCATGTTTGTTAAAGGGTTATCCTTGAATAATAATATTTTAAACCAGTTTTACAACCTGAGTGTCTTTATTTTAGAACATTATTTTTCAGAGCATGAACAACTTATTACCACATAACGGAATAATATAGTCGCCATATATAGGTCCGATCGATTTAAGGAATGCTGAATGTACGCCACGTGTTGAAGGGTATAAAATGTTCTATGCTAAATTGCATTTTATTCGGGGAGATCGTGGGTCTTTGTTGTATAGTTTATAGGAATTCGGGCAAAGACATACGCATCATAATGTTAAAAACAACAACGAAACAACCAAACTTAACAAATGCCATTCTAGAAACCATATTTATTCAAACAAACGGCGGGTCTTTTTACACCCTTTACCACACTGTTGCACAGGGTATTATGTCTTTGTGCATATGATTGTAACACGCAAAAGGAAACGAGAAATACACATAGTTCCTTTTGAGAATATGGATAGAATCAGATTTGGCCAAGGACGGACCCTATTGAAATTGGACAAAATCAGTTCAGATTTAGATATAGCTCCCATATATAGTTTCGTCCGATATAATGTAAATGGTGTACCAAATCCCTGCATATCTTTCGATTTGCACGAAATTTTGCATAGTGAATTGAATTATGTCTAGAATGATGTGTGTCAAGTTTCCTAAAAATCGGTTCAGATTTATATATAGCTCCCATATATATTATCGTCCGATTTAAGGTAAATGGCAAACCAAAGTCCCTATATATCTTTCGATTTGCACGAAATTTTGCATAGTGAACTGAATAAAGTTTGGAATGATGTGTGTTAAGTTTCGTGAAAATCGGTTCAGATTGAGATATAGCTCCCATATATATTTTCGTCCGATTTAATGTAAATTGTGCACTCAAGACCCAAAGATTGTCCGATTTGCACACAATTTTGTTCAATATAGTGAAGTTAATATAAATTAATCTGTGGCACTTTTCGTTGAAATCGGTTCAGATTTAGATATTTGTGCAAATCGGACAAACTTCGTGCGATTTTAGGTAAATGGTACAACAAACTCCTGGTGCTTGTCTGATTGACACGATATTTTGTACAACATATCAAATTGAGGCGAGAATTATGTTATTGCGTTTTGTTGCAATCGGTGCAGATGCAGACATAGTTTCCATATATATTGCGAACGGTTGTTGGGTTGAGATTAAATTTTGAAAAGTGCGGCATACCAAGTAGCGGTGATCTGATTTCCTTAAAATCGATTTACATAAATTTGTACCATTGTACACAAAAGACTCTAAATCTGCCCGAATGGAAACAAATTTAGCAGAGGTTGCAGAATGGCATTTCTATGGATTGATATTAGTCGGTCCACATGTGGATAAAGATCTTATATTTAATTTCGTTCATCTGTTACGATACATACGTAGAATTACCCAAAGTGTTGAAGGGTATCATATAGTCGGCCCAGTTCGACTTTACTACTTTCCTTACTGGTTTTTAATTGGATTCGCCCTTGATCTAAACAAACGAGCAGTGCCAAATTTAAACTCATTCGGATCATAAATATCATCTGTACTTTGTTGTCATGGACACAAAATTAACTATGGATTCGTCTCGTTTCCTTTTGCATTCTCATTCCAGCTGTGCTTAATAGCGGTTTTATTTATTTTTTTTTGGAATTATTTATTTTAACCCATTGTGGCCCGAATTTATTTCCGTAATTATAGAACAATTTTCTGTTCACAGATTTAATGCAACTAGCCTAAATAGGATATGAGAAAATATGACATCGTTACATCAAGTACATACAGTTACATACAGTACGTTCTTTCTAAAAAGTAAAAGTCCAATATCAGAAAACTCAAAGGCAAAATCGACGGAGAAATAATTTTTAATTATTCTCTATATTCATTTTTACAAGAATCAAAAATAATTCTGATGACAGAAATTGTACAATTCGAATACGAATCGATTTAAATAATGTGGACTGTATACACAAATTAGTACTGTACAGATATTTCCTTTCAGTGAATGATGATATCAGACAGCTAATTATTGTTTGAAGGCAAACAACGTTCTATTCACCCTAATATACCAACTAACTCTAATGTAAACATGATACAATTTATTGTTTTTTAAACGGCTCCATTATGACCGGTGGTCCTTTTGACTATCCACAAAAAGAAGAATAAAACAACAACAACTCAGTACATTTCAGGCAATTTCCATTGTTGGTTTGTAGTAAGGTCTGGGTGAAAACACCATATAAATTTAATAGTGGCCTTAACCCTCATACATATTTAAAAACAAACAATATAGGCTAAAAGAGCTTAATACAATAGAATACCACAAAAAATATGCAGGCCTTGATGGCTACTCTGAGTATAGAAAGGGAAGGACACCTTTTTACACCTCCTGAATTAGTGCCATACAAAGGGATGTGTTAAGGTCACAGTCATATTTTTAGGTCTATGTTGTTGGGTTTTTATGAATGCTGGCTTATAGGTACTTCTATACATAGGTACACAGGCTTATAATGTTGTTGTTGATGTTGCAGAAATGAAACAAACAAAGGATCTCGTGGCAAATGAAGTCTGTTACGAAAATGAAATGTATGTATTAAGTGTTGACTGTTTTTTGCTCTTCTCATATTACTTTATTTTACCTTTACCAAAAGCTTATGCCATAAAACGACATTGAAGTAGAAAAGAATAATGTGTAAACAAGTAAAAAAGAAAAAAATAAGACTACTGTTGTCTGTATGTAGGTGTAGATGTGGCTTAAAGTCATATAATTTGACAACATAAATTTCCACATTTTCAAATGTGAACAATACGTTTGCGTTATTGTCAATAAATTATTCACAAGGTATTTGTTATTATATCCCTAAATGAAGTGAAATGAAAATTTGATTTTTCAAGGTTGATGTTTTTTATATTTGAATTGTTATTGAAATGTTAAAAAGGGAATATATATTGAAATATGCAAGGAATGTTCAAAAGGGCCGAAAATTATTATTTTAAGAAAAAAAATATTCTTTTATAAATCCACGCCTTGTTGGTCCTTTGAAAAACTATTCTTTAAAAAATCCACGCCTTGTTGGTCCTTTGAAAAACTATTCTTTAATAAATCCACGCCTTGTTGGTCCTTTGAAAAACTATTCTTTAATAAATCCACGCCTTGTTGGTCCTTTGAAAAACTATTCTTTAATAAATCCACGCCTTGTTGGTCCTTTGAAAAACTATTCTTTAATAAATCCACGCCTTGTTGGTCCTTTGAAAAACTATTCTTTAATAAATCCACGCCTTGTTGGTCCTTTGAAAAACTATTCTTTAATAAATCCACGCCTTGTTGGTCCTTTGAAAAACTATTCTTTAATAAATCCACGCCTTGTTGGTCCTTTGAAAAACTATTCTTTAATAAATCCACGCCTTGTTGGTCCTTTGAAAAACTATTCTTTAATAAATCCACGCCTTGTTGGTCCTTTGAAAAAATATTCTTTAATAAATCCACGCCTTGTTGGTCCTTTGAAAAAATATTCTTTAATAAATCCACGCCTTGTTGGTCCTTTGAAAAAATATTCTTTAATAAATCCACGCCTTGTTGGTCCTTTGAAAAAATATTCTTTAATAAATCCACGCCTTGTTGGTCCTTTGAAAAAATATTCTTTAATAAATCCACGCCTTGTTGGTCCTTTGAAAAAATATTCTTTAATAAATCCACGCCTTGTTGGTCCTTTGAAAAAATATTCTTTAATAAATCCACGCCTTGTTGGTCCTTTGAAAAAATATTCTTTAATAAATCCACGCCTTGTTGGTCCTTTGAAAAAATATTCTTTAATAAATCCACGCCTTGTTGGTCCTTTGAAAAAATATTCTTTAATAAATCCACGCCTTGTTGGTCCTTTGAAAAAATATTCTTTAATAAATCCACGCCTTGTTGGTCCTTTGAAAAAATATTCTTTAATAAATCCACGCCTTGTTGGTCCTTTGAAAAAATATTCTTTAATAAATCCACGCCTTGTTGGTCCTTTGAAAAAATATTCTTTAATAAATCCACGCCTTGTTGGTCCTTTGAAAAAATATTCTTTAATAAATCCACGCCTTGTTGGTCCTTTGAAAAAATATTCTTTAATAAATCCACGCCTTGTTGGTCCTTTGAAAAAATATTCTTTAATAAATCCACGCCTTGTTGGTCCTTTGAAAAAATATTCTTTAATAAATCCACGCCTTGTTGGTCCTTTGAAAAAATATTCTTTAATAAATCCACGCCTTGTTGGTCATTTGAAAAAATATTCTTTAATAAATCCACGCCTTGTTGGTCCTTTGAAAAAATATTCTTTAATAAATCCACGCCTTGTTGGTCCTTTGAAAAAATATTCTTTAATAAATCCACGCCTTGTTGGTCCTTCGAAAAAATTGACTTTAAATAAACCACGCCTTGTTGGTCCTTTAAAAAATATTCTTTAATAAATCCACGCCTTGTTGGTCCTTTGAAAAAATATTCTTTAATAAATCCACGCCTTGTTGGTCCTTTGAAAAAATATTCTTTAATAAATCCACGCCTTGTTGGTCCTTTGAAAAAATATTCTTTAATTAATGCACGCCTTGTGGATCCTTTGAAGACATATTTTTTTTAATAAATCCACCCTTCATTGGTCCTTTGAAAAAATATTCTGCAAAATCTCTGCTTTCGATTGGAAACTAACATATATTCAATTATGATTGTACAACCTTGGGGAGATTATGTTATGGACACTTTAAGGATTTGTTTATCAAATAATTATGACATACACGTACAAATTCTCCTATCGAACCTCTAGCTACATTTAACCCTTTGAAAATCATCAGCTGCCCGTTTCGAACCGTAACTCATACAATGACTCACACACACATATATACAAACTATTGTATATGTATATTTGTATTTATGTACATGCTGTTTTGTTATTCAACATATGACTCCAGATCTGGAAACATAGAACATGCAATTTCTTGTAATGTATCGTGCTATAAGTTTGTCAGAATCGAAAAGGGAACCAGCGAGAGAGAGAGAGAGAGAACATGATTCGAAATAGTAACAAAACAACAATCCTTTGCAACATGTTAACTATTTGTTCTTCGAATATTTTATCCTGTTTGCCACCTCTATCACTGGCAACACCACCACTACCACCATTATAATCAGAATCCTCATCAGCAGTGGCATTTCTTATTGAATCAAAATCTATATATGTGTGTGTCCCTGTGTGGGTTCTACAGTTTTTAGGTTTTGTCTTGTGATGCTTCCCTGGCTTCGAATATGGTTTACATTTTTCACTTGTTTTTATGCAGTTGCTGATGTTGTTGTTGATGATGATGTTTATGCTCCTTCTCCTGCTGCTACTGATGCTAATGTTTCATAGTTTCTACTTTTTGGTGAGATTTATTCAAGCACATCTGTTAACATGTCTACTGGTACAAATTTTACGACATACTTACAGAGGAGTACAAATCGACATAAAATACAAAACCACTTTTCATCCTCTTGCCAAAACTAGAAATTTGTAATGCCAATTTTTACACAAGGCAACACGATTTTTTAAATTGCGAAGTTTATGAGTCGAAAAAGTATTATGGTCGCTGCGTTCCAGGTAGCATAGAGAGTTCCGATGGTTATAACGTTGTGCACTCTGACCATGGTTCCTTTTGAGAATATGCATAGAATCACTTTCTAAGTCGATCTATGCATGTCCGTCCGTCCGTCTGTCTGTCCATGTTAAATTGTAAACAAAGTACAGGTCGCATTTATGATCCGAATTGGATCAAATTTGGCATAGGTCACTTATTCGGCTCAAGGACGAACCCTATTGAAATTGGGAAAAATCGGTTCAAATTTAGATATAGCTCATATATATATATTTAACCGATTTAATGTAAACGGTCCCTATATATTTCCCTTGATTACATTAAACGACAATATATATTGCACGAAATTTGGTACAGCCTAATCATTTAGGTCTAGAATGATGTTTGCCAAGTTTCGTGAAAATCGGTCCAGATTTAGATATAGCTCCCATATATAGTTTCGTCCGATTTCATGTAAATGGTGCACCAAAGTCCCTATATATCCTTCGATTTGCACGACATTTGGTATAACGTACTGAATTAAGCCTAGAGTGATATTTGCTAAGTTTCGAGAAAATCGGTCCAGATTTAGATATAGCTCCCATATATAGTTTCGTCCGATTTCATGTAAATGGTGCCCCAAAGTCCCAATATATCTTTCGATTTGCACGAAATTTGGCATAACATACTGAATTGAGCCTAGAGTGATGTCTGTCAAGTTTCGTGAAATCGGTCGGTCAAGATTTAATGTAAATGGTGCACAAAATTCCACATATATCTTTCGATATGCACGAAATTTGGCATAGCGTACTGAATTTAGTCCAGAATGATATGTGACAAGTTTCGTGAAAATCGGTTGAGATGTAATTGACACACCAAGGAATCAATATGATAGGAACAAACCGTACTGAAATTAGTATAACCTAACCTGTGACAAGTTTCGTTGGAATCGGTTCATATTTGGATAAAGCTTCCATATATATTTTCGTCCGATTTGAAGTAAATGGTGCATCAAACTCCTCATGTTTGTCAGATTGTCTGAAATGTTGCTGAATTTACAAAATTGAGCATAGAATTACGTAGATCTAGGTAGATTCACATTTAGATATATATCACATATTTTATTTCATCCAATTTCATGTTAATAGTGGTGAAGGGTATCATATAGTCGACCCCGTCGGACTTTACTACTTTCCTTACTGGTTTCTATTGCGTAATAAATAAAAAAAACATTCTTAAACCCCTTCACTCTCCTTAGTCTCGGTCAAAAGAAAACAACAACATACAAAGGGTTACCGTTATTCTCGCTATTGGTTGTGATCGAAACAAGTTCCCGTTATCCCATGCTAGAACACGTGGTTGGGGCTTGCTATAAAAGGGAGATCAACGAGTGAGAAGGGACAGTCAGTGCCAGACCTCGACAGAAGACACATCCAGCCCAGGTGAGTGGTACATTGTATAATAATTCTGATAGCCGTCCTAGGGTACTTATCCAGGTCCCTATTCCCAAAGAAATCCTTCCGTATCCTTGATTTGTAGAATCCATGCTTGAGTACTTATCCAGGTCTCTTGCAGTATAATCCATGCGTATCCTTGCCTAAGTAGAATCCTTGCATGAGCAGAATCCTTCCGAGTCCTTGCTTGAGTACTTATTAATGTCGCTCGAAGTAGGATCCTTTCGTATCCTTGCTTGAGTATTTATTAAGGTCTCTTGCAGTATAATCCTTACGTATCCTTGCCTAAGTACTTATTAAGGTCTCTCGCAGTAGAAGCCTCCCGTATCTTAGCTTGAGTACTTATTAAGGTCCCTTGCACTAGAATCCTTTCGTATCCTTGCTTGAGTACTTACTAAGATCTCTCGCAGTAGAATCCTTTCGTATCCATTCTTGAATACTTATTAAGGTCTCTTGCAGTAGAATCCTTTCGTATTTTTGCTTGAGTACTTACTAAGGTATCTTGCAGTAGAATCCTTACGTATCCTTGCCTAAGTACTTATTAAGGTCTCTCGCAGTAGAATCCTTTCGTACCCCGGCTTGAGTACTTATTAAGGTCTCTCGCAGTAGAAGCCTCCCGTATCTTAGCTTGAGTACTTATTAAGGTCCCTTGCACTAGAATCCTTTCGTATCCTTGCTTGAGTACTTAGTAAGGTCTCTTGCAGTAGAATCTGTGCGTATCCCCTAGCATATTTCCCCAGTAGACCTACGTAACTGGAAAATCCAAATCCTGGCGAGAGTGTCATGTTGTGAAAGTACTTACCCAGGACTCCGACTCACAGTATCCCAGTCCATTCCACACAAGGAGCACTTATCCAGGTCTCCATTTCGAAGGACGGCTAAAGTTACCCATCCAACCTCGGACAGACGTCAACTCAGTAGTATTAATTAATATTTAAGTTTCCTTTGTATATACTTCCATTGCCTACGAAATAAACATTATAGAACTTAAACGCTCGTCTTTCTCTCTCGCACACAAACAAATTATCTGTTGCGAACCGTGGCCCCGGCGAGCTTACTCCAGCCTAAGGGGAAACGTGTCTTTACAATATATGGGATCTATATCTAAATCTGAATCGATTTCAACGAAACGTGACACACGTCATTCTAGACTCAATTCAGTACACTATGCCAAATTTCGTGTAAATCGAAAGATACATAGGGACTTTGGTGCACCATTTACATAAAATCAGACGAAAATATATATGGGAGCTATATCTAAATCTGAACCTTTTTTCCGAAACTTAACAAATATGGTTCTAGGCTTAATACAGTACGTCGTGCCAAATTTTGTGCAAATCGAAAAATATATAGGGACTTTGATGCACCTTTTACATAAAATCGGACGAAAATATATATGGGTTTTGCTATAACTAAATCTGAACTTTTTTCCGAAACTTAACACACATCGTTCTAGGCTTAATTCAGTACGTCGTGCCAAATTTTGTGCAAATCGAAAAATATGTAGGGACTTTGATGCACCTTTTACATTAAATCGGACATGGCCACTTTTGCTACTACTTTGGCAAACGGGAAACTTAATAACAAAGACGATAAGCCGAGAGTGTGTTCTATGAAACATTGGGATCCAGTTTATTGTTTTTTTTTTTTTTTGCTAATGTGGAATAATCGACCATCACTGCCTGGCTAGTTTGCAATTCTAATTGGGGTTTTGTTTTCTTCTACTTTTACCTGCCTACATCGTTCGCTTAAATTATTTGTTCATTTTGTAGAATGTTTGCACCTAATTTGATTCTGATGTTTTTTTTTGTAGTTGTTGGCAATTTTTCATTTTCTTCGAAAAGTTTTTTTTGTTGGTTTGGTACAGGCAGGTTTTCAATATGAAAATGAACACATAAATAAAACATCACAAATGTTAATTTGTTAAAAAAAGTTTGCCCACAATAGAAACGCCATTTAGGTGAAATGATAAGGAAAATGTAAATTTGGTAATAATGATAAAGAATTTGTTTATAACATTAAATATTGGGGTAAAAAAATTAAAAATACAAATTATAAAAACTTAAAATATATACGAATGTATTGATGGTTGTTTCAAAAATATAGCTTAAATATTTCAAGCTGTACTCTACTCTATCTTAAATATTGCGAGCCCTAATGTGATTTCAATAGAAATAGGAACAGACAGACTTACTTAGCTGGTTTATGACAGAGCGGTTAATCCATAAGCCGAGCTTAAAAAAATATTTCCAAGCGCGTCGGTCTTGGGCGCAACTCATCCAATTTGAAAGACCCTTTTCCGAGATGTTGTCTTCTAGTTGATCTTTCTATCGGATTTGTGGCGTTCCCCTTCTGTGTGAACCATCACGTTGCTCGCTTTTATATGCCTTTTGAGCCGGGGCATCATCTCCATTCTCACCAGAGATGGTCCGTCAAAAAATAGTGACATAAATAACATTATACAGGTATATGACGCTTTCGACGTTTACACCTTTTTGACAGTCGAATACCTAAAAATTCGTCACACGGACCATCCATGTGAGAATTTCTCACAACAAGCCAGCGCCGTCGTTGCAGCTTGATACATCTGACTATGTCGATGTCCGAGAAAGATGATACAGGTCATGGTTCATTCGACGGCGATATTCACCGTCAACGCAGATCGGCACATAGATCTTCCGGAGAAATTTTCTCTCAAACACTGTTTGTTACCCATGCTACAGATCCATACAACAGCACGGGTAATATTAGCGTTTTGTAGAGAGTGAGTTTTGTCTGGCGAGAGGTGGCCTTGCTTCTCGGCATTTACTTCCAGTCCCACAAGATTTCCCAGCGTTTCTCGGCATTTACTTCCAGTCCCACAAGATTTCCAAGCCGTCGGTCTTGTGCGCATCTCCTCCAATGTGAAAGGCCACGTTCCAAGATGTTTTTTTCTACTTGATCTTTTTCTATGTAAATATTCTGGTGAATATTTCCAGGTGTCGCAAATGGAATGACAAATTTAATATACACTCCACCTTATGTTGGAAACTTAACAAATATGGTTCTAGGCTTAATACAGTACGTCGTGCCAAATTTTGTGCAAATCGAAAAATATATAGGGACTTTGATGCACCTTTTACATAAAATCGGACGAAAATATATATGGGAGCTATAACTAAATCTGAACTTTTTTCCGAAACTTAACACACATCGTTCTAGGCTTAATTCAGTACGTCGTGCCAAATTTTGTGCAAATCGAAAAATATGTAGGGACTTTGATGCACCTTTTACATTAAATCGGACATGGCCACTTTTGCTACTACTTTGGCAAACGGGAAACTTAATAACAAAGACGATAAGCCGAGAGTGTGTTCTATGAAACATTGGTATCCAGTTTATTGTTTTTTTTTTTGCTAATGTGGAATAATCGACTATCACTGCCTGGCTAGTTTGCAATTCTAATTGGGGTTTTGTTTTCTTCTACTTTTACCTGCCTACATCGTTCGCTTAAATTATTTGTTCATTTTGTAGAATGTTTGCACCTAATTTGATTCTGATGTTTTTTTTTTGTGGTTGTTGGCAATTTTTCATTTTCTTCGACAAGTTTTTTTTTGTTGGTTTGGTACAGGCAGGTTTTCAATATGAAAATGAACACATAAATAAAACATCACAAATGTTAATTTGTTAAAAAAAAGTTTGCCCACAATAGAAACACCATTTAGGTGAAATGATAAGGAAAATGTAAATTTGGTAATAATGATAAAGAATTTGTTTATAACATTAAATATTGGGGTAAAAAAAATTAAAAATACAAATTATAAAAACTTAAAATATATACGAATGTATTGATGGTTGTTTCAAAAATATAGCTTAAATATTTCAAGCTGTACTCTACTCTATCTTAAATATTGCGAGCCCTAATGTGATTTCAATAGAAATAGGAACAGACAGACTTACTTAGCTGGTTTATGACAGAGCGGTTAATCCATAAGCCGAGCTTAAAAAAATATTTCCAAGCGCGTCGGTCTTGGGCGCAACTCATCCAATTTGAAAGACCCTTTTCCGAGATGTTGTCTTCTAGTTGATCTTTCTATCGGATTTGTGGCGTTCCCCTTCTGTGTGAACCATCACGTTGCTCGCTTTTATATGCCTTTTGAGCCGGGGCATCATCATCCATTCTCACCAGAGATGGTCCGTCAAAAAATAGTGACATAAATAACATTATACAGGTATATGACGCTTTCGACGTTTACACCTTTTTGACAGTCGAATACCTAAAAATTCGTCACACGGACCATCCATGTGAGAATTTCTCACAACAAGCCAGCGCCGTCGTTGCAGCTTGATACATCTGACTATGTCGATGTCCGAGAATAGATGATACAGCTCATGGTTCATTCTACGACGATATTCACCGTCGACGGAGATCGGCCCATATATCTTCCGGAGAAATTTTCTCTCAAACACTTCAAAAAGCTGCCTCATTTCCTTGCGCAAGCACCCATGCTTCAGATCCATACAACAGCACGGGTAATATTAGCGTTTTGTAGAGAGTGAGTTTTGTCTGGCGAGAGGTGGCCTTGCTTCTCGGCATTTACTTCCAGTCCCACAAGATTTCCCAGCGTTTCTCGGCATTTACTTCCAGTCCCACAAGATTTCCAAGCCGTCGGTCTTGTGCGCATCTCCTCCAATGTGAAAGGCCACGTTCCAAGATGTTTTTTTCTACTTGATCTTTTTCTATGTAAATATTCTGGTGAATATTTCCAGGTGTCGCAAATGGAATGACAAATTTAATATACACTCCACCTTATGTTGGAGGGTATAAAAAATCCGCGACTATAGCTTTCCTGGTTCTTGAGAATAAATCGGTTAAGATTTAAATATAGCTCACATACATACTTTAGTCCCATTTTATGTAAATGATGCCCCATGGATCCTGTTCTATTTGTACGTCGTTTTACATGTTCGCTTTACATGTAAATAGTGTATATATTTTCATCCGATTTCATCAAAATGATGCACCAAATAACTAAAGTTTGTCCGCTTAGGACGAATTGGTACACAACGTATTAAATCGAAGCTAAAACAATGTGAATTGGATTTTGTGTCGGGATAAATTTTGGATAGCACAAGCTTTCGGCATACTAAATGGTGGGCGCCACGGTTGCTCAAATTCTTATACATATTTTGCTCTATGATTGACATTCATTTTTTCATAAATTTCAGATTGGTGTGTGTATGGGTTGTTTTAATATAGTTCAAATATCTCTGTACTTCACGCAGATGATTTCGTCCGATTCCAATTCAATGCTCCTCCAAAGATGCTATGTCTATTCTATGTAAAGGATATTGTACATATGAGCATCTCTTGTTTGCACCCAGTGTGGTGAAGGCTATCATATTGTCGGCCCCGTCCGACTTTTGAGCTTTCCTTACTGGTTTCTATATATACTCCATGGCATATGAGGCTATAAAAATCCATGTATTGGACCTTGAATCTTCAAAAAATTTACACTTCTGTTTCATATGGTCTACTTAAAATCTTCGCCTGATTTTCCACTCTTATAGCATAAAACATTTTAACCATCCTCCCTCCCACAAATTATAGGTCCATCTGTTGCATAGCTTTATCACTGTTACCAACGTCATCATCTTTGATGTTCCGTAAACCTCAAGTGGACTAGCGATCATTAAAAAGCTGCCCCTCAGTACACTCTAATCACGCCGTGTTATGCTATCTTAATCAAGGTGTTTGATTGTTAGTGTGTGTGTGTATGTGTCTGCTTGTGACCCTTATGGGACTGTCATTAAACTTTCATCAGGCTGCCAGCCAGTATAAATGTATGTAAAGAGTCATCAGATTACGTGCAAATAGGAAACTTCATTAATTTTTTGTGCCGTGCGGAAAGACCGCCTCTAATCGCTTGGCTACCGACAGATTTGAGCTCATTCCAACCAAATGACCAACTATCCAGCTAGAAACTCACACACACACCCGCAGCTCTATTAGAACATTGTTTTCCATGCCAAAGTATTGACAAATGCCAAAGGCGTTTCCTTGTGGCTGGAACTGAACTGAAAACCGGCAGCCAGGCACAGCTACAGTTGCGTGCGTTTTAGAAATATTTTGCAGTGTTGCAGTGAAATGGAAATAGCTTTCGAGGAATGCTTTAATTGTTGTTGCTGTTGTTGCAACTGCTACCATTGTTGCATTGCATTCTTTGAACAAAGAAAGGACACCAACAATGTTTTTGTTTCGTTAAGTACACATTGAGTGCAACAACTTTAATTATACATCCACACAATGTTGCACACAGACACAACACGCACACAAACCCACGTATATCCTCATGCAGCAACCACACAATACACACCCACCCATTATGTTTCAACGAACGCACCATAAAGTGTTCTTTTGTGTTTCGATCCTCCTAATGGCAAAGTACTTTCGCTCATTTGGATCATTTGATGGCAAAGGCCCGCCGCCAACAACCATGCCATGTATCGAATAAACGAACCGCAACGCTGAACAACAACAAAAAACTCACAAAAAGTACTTCACTGTGTCACACTGTGCTACAAACGGCAGACAAGCGGGTGCGTTTTTAGCATCGCTATCGAGCTGGAAAGCCTCAAGTCCTATTGGGAATGCATGAGTGATGTTAGACAATTTTTAAACAATGACCAATGTTTGTAATTTAATGTGAATGGATAGTAGTGCAGTATGATAATTAATGGGTAATAGTTAGGCGAGATTGAAATTCATGGAGGTAGAGATATAAAGTTCTGCACAAGTTATTCAAGGATAGACAAATGAGCGATATGAGCTCAGGAATCTGATATGTATATTTCAGATACCCAAAGTGAAACATAATTCTGCACTGTAGACATATGATCGTTAAGGGCTTCCTTTATTATACATATAAAGGGGACCATCCCATTTTTGTTATTTTAACGTTGTTCGTCTCATTTTCAGACGATGTAATCTTAGATAAGAATACGGAGTTCTTATGGAAGGAGAATTTTGCAAAGCTTCTAGTATCAAATAGAAGCGGCAAAGAGGATACCCCACAACCAATAAAAGATGACTTATGTGTACCACCTAGCGAAGATGAGGTCAGAATATCAATGAATCGGGTGAAGAATAATAAAGCCGAACTATTCAAGACCGGTGGTCAGATGCTGATCAGAATGCATGTACCAACTGATAAGTACAATTTGGCTAGATTGGAATCTCAGCATCTTGGGTCCCGTGCACAAAATAGAAGACAAGACGATATGTACAATCTGGTTTAAGCTCGGCTTATGGGGGCTATCGTAGAAACTGAACCAATATTGATCATTTTAGGTAGAAAGATGTGTTACCTAATTAGAATATGAGAGAGATCTTTTAGATCCGCAAGCTTTTGAAACACTTCGGAGCGAACAACGAATGTCTAGTGCCAAGTATTGATTCAGTTGTTTTTATACCCTTCGCCACACTGTGGTACAGGGTATTATGTCTTTGTACGTATGTTTGTAACAGGCAAAAGGAAACGAGATAGACACATGGTTCCTTTTGAGAATATGCATAGAATCACTTTCTGAGTCGATTTACGTATGTCCGTCCGTCTGTCCGTCCGTCTGTAGATGTCAAATTGTAAACAAAGTACAGGTCGCATTTATGATCCGAATTGGATGAAATTTGGCATAGGTCACTTATTTGGACCAAGGACGAACCCTATTGAAATTGGGAAAAATCGATTCAGATTTAGATATAGCTCCCATATATATGTTCGTCCGATTTAAGGTAAATGGGGCATCAAAGTCCCTCCATATCTTTTGATTTGCACGAAATTTGGCACAGAGTACTGAATTAGGTCCAGAATGATATGTGCCAAATTTCGAGAAAATCGGTTCAGACTTAGATATAGCTCCCGTATATAGTTTCGTCCGATGGTGCACCAAAGTCCCTATATATCTTTCGATTTGCACGAAATTTGGCACAGCGTACTGAATTAAGTCTTGAATGATGTGTGCTAAGTTTCGTGAAAATCGGTTCAGATTTAGATATAGCTCCCATATATAATTTCGTCCGATTTAAGGTAAATGGGGCACCAAAGTCCCTCTATATCTTTCAATTTGCACGAAATTTGGCACAGAGTACTGAATTAGGTCCAGAATGATATGTGCCAAATTTCGAGAAAATCGGTTCAGACTTAGATATAGCTCCCGTATATAGTTTCGTCCGATTTAAGGTAAATGGTGCACCAAAGTCCCTATATATCACTCGATTGGCATGAAATTTGGCACAGCGTACTGAATTAAGTCTTGAATGGTGCGTGCTAAGTTTCGTGAAAACCGGTCCAGATTTAGATATAGCTCCCATATATATTTTCGTCCGATTTTAGGTAAATGGTGCACCAAAGTCCCTACATATCTTTCGATTTGCATGAAATTTGGCACAGCGTACTGAATTAAGTCTTGAATGATGTGTGCTAAGTTTCCTGAAAATCGGTTCAGATTTGGATATAGCTCCCATATATATTTTCGTCCGATTTTAGGTAAATGGTGCACCAAAATCCCTATATATCTTTCGATTTGCATGAAATTTGGCACAGCGTACTGAATTAAGTCTTGAATGACGTGTGCTAAGTTTTGTGAAAATCGGTCCAGATTTAGATATAGCTCCCATACATATTTTCGTCCGATTTTAGGTAAATGGGGCACCAAAGTGCCTACATATCTTTCGATTTGCACGAATTTTGGCACATCGTACTGAATTAATGCTAGAAATATGTGCGCTAAATTTCGTGAATATCGGTTCAGTTTTAGATATAGCTCCCATATATAGTTTCGTCCGATTTTAGGTAAATGGTGCACCAAAGTCCCCATATATGTTTCGATTGTGGTATATCGTACTGAATTAAGTATAGAATGATATGTGCAAAATTCCATGAAAATCGGTTCAGATTTACATACACTTCCTACATATATTTTCGTCAGATTTTAAGTAAATGGTGCACTAAAGATCCATAGCTAGGTCGATTGACACAACGTTCAGAAGTTAATATAATTTAATCGCTGGCAAGTTTCCTTGAAATCGGTTCAGATGTAGGTATAGCATAACCTCCATTTATAATTTTGATTTATTCATGTTAATTGTACACCAAATAATCAATGGGTGTCTGATTGAGATTAAATTTTAAACAGTGCATAGGTTGATGTTAGACGGTTTAGATATAGATAAAGATCACAAATTCAGTTTGTTCGTTCAATTTCATTTCAATGTTCGTTCGAAAAGGCGACGTCTTTTAGGATACGTAGAATATACCCAAAGTGGTGAAGGGTATCATATAGTCGGCCCAGTCCGACTTTACTGCTTTCCTTACTGGTTTTGTTTTCTTTTTCATAATGTTATATTACCATCTCATTATTTACCACCCTTCTTTCGAAATCATCATAAACAATATTTGCAAAGTGGTGCTAAATTTTAATTGCGATGAGTTTTGGATTTTGATTAGTGTATTTGTATCAAATAAATTCACAAAGCAATAAACCATTCGATCGTATTTCTTTTGTGACACAAAACTCCCCACACAAATTCAAATATTTTTGCAAATGCATATTTTTAATTGTGTTATTTTGAAATGTATACAGTGAAATATATTCAATTTATGTGTATTTGTACAAAGTAAATAGAGGGATATTTTTTATAACATTTTATTTTAGACAAAGTACAGGTCGCATTTATAATCCGAATTGGATGAAATTTGGCATAGGTCACTTATTTGGCCCAAGGACGAACACTATTGAAATTTGGAAAAATCGGTTCAGATTTAGATATCTATTTTCGCCCAATTTAATGTAAACGATCCCTATATATCTTTCGATTTGCACGAAATTTGGCACAGCGTAATGAATTAGGTCTAGGATGATGTGTGTCAAGTTTCCTGAAAATCGTTTCAGATTTGGATATAGCTCACATATATATTTTCGTCCGATTTAAGGTAAATGGTGCACGAAAGTCCCTACATATCTTTCGATGTGCACGACATTTGGCATAGCGTACTGAATAAAGTCTAAAATGATGTGTGTTTAATTTAATGTAAATGGTATACCAAAGACGCTATATATCTTTCGATTTGCACGAAATTTTGCATGGGCTACTGAATTAAGTCTAGAATGATGTGTGTTAAGTTTCGCGAAAATCGGTTTAGATTTAGATATAGATTCGTCCGATTTTATGTAAATGATATAGCTTCTACATATGGGCAATATTGCCAATTTTTAATATTCCATTTTCAAAAAATCATCTTTTTTGTTTTTGTGACACATCTATGATTTTTGGTACACATATAGAGAAAAATATTGTGACTCCGAAACCGCTCGCGATCAAATTTTTGGTTGATGCGCGCAAAAGTTATCGAGGTTTTAATTTTGAGCATAAGAAAAAAATCTTAAAATTACGCCATTTATTATATTGACCAAAAACGATGATATATATCTTCCTCCGTAAAATAAGAATATGAATATATTATAATAATCACGATAAAGTTGCACATATTAGCGAAATATGAGAAAAATAAAAAATATATAGCAGATTACATTAATTTTTTCATTATATTCATTCATTATATTAATCAAATTACGCAGATTCGCGACTACAATAATCTTATAATCGATTTTTATAAATTCCTGTTTGCGTATTAAAGCTAGAAGTAAAATTAAAAAAAAAAATCTTAACTCAAAATCGAGCTTCAAAATGTAGCATCATTTAAAGGTAGATGCAGTTAAAATTTTGAAAAATGATACATAAGGGGCGTAGTCCCCATTTTGTTGGGTGCGAGTTTTCTTTTGACACGAAGATCGTGCAATGAGTGGCTTAGTCAGAAATCGATAGAGAACATAAAAAAACTGGTTCGCCTCAACCTGTTTTTACACATTTTTTTACATTAAAGTAGACACAGCTTCCACCAATATAAAGTTTGGAGGTCAATATCATGAACAGTTTACAACGACAGATCAATTAACCCAAAGCTATTCACTTTTTTTCATATACTTAAGTAGTTCCCGAGTTATAAAAGGGTGAACCTCGGCTTCAGCTATGTTAAAAAATTGGCAATATTGCCCATATATATTTTCGACCGATTTTACACAAAATTGACAAAATTTTGTTCAACGTACTGAAGTTAGTACAACCTTGAAGTTAAATATAAATTCTGCACCAAACTCCCCAGGTGGGTCCTATTGGCCCAACATTTTGCATAACGTACTGAAGATACTATAACATAAAGTGTGGCAAGTTTAATTTGAAATCGGTTCAGTTTATATATAGCTCCTAAATATAGTTTCAGAAGTTTACTACAGAATTTTGCGGAACTTACTGAAATGTATATTGCCTAACGTTTGCCAAATTTTGTAGTAATCTGTTCCGATTTATATATAGCTCCCATATATAGTTTCGTCCGATTTTAGTTACATGGTACACCAAAGACTTAACGTTAGGCCGATTAACACAACATACTTAAGTCAATAAAAACGTAGCATGTGGAAAGTTTTGTTGAAATCGCTTAAAATTTGGATAGAGCAACCATATATATATTCTACCGATATTAAGTAAATTATGCACCAAGAACTCGAAATATGGCCGATATGCACAAAACATACTGAAATTAGTATAACCTAACCTGTGACAAGTTTCGATGAAATCGGTTTAGATTTGATGGTGCACCAAACTCCTTATGTTTATCAGATATCAACGGATGTCCGATTGATATTTACTTTAACTTGATTTACATAATTTTCCCATTTTAAGAAGCAACTCTATATCTGTACAAATGAAAAATTTAGTATAGGTTGCAGAACGACATGTTTATGGATCCAATTTCATTTTACTGGTCTTTTAAAAATTAGACGTCTGTTAGAATTCATCTGTTGAATATACTCAAAGTGGCCCCGTCCGACTTTACTACTTTCCTTACTGGTTTTAAATTCCAAAAACTGTGGATTATGGCGTCACACATCTAATCATTTGTTATTCGATTTTCTCATATTGAACATAAATGTTAATGGATTTATTTTATTTGATTGGTTGTTTTGTTTATCGAATTTTGTTTTTGTTTTGTTAGTTTTGAAGTGGAACGCACAAATGCGAATGAAAACTACCATTATATGGAAATTATGAATTTTTATTAGCAATTTATAGTTTTCTATTTGCATTTATTGATAGTTTTCTGTTTGTGTTGTTTTGTCATTATTTAGAATTTATTTTTGTTTTTGAGTGTGTCTTGACATGACATAAAAACCGCAATCAATTTCGCATTATTCATACGTCAATGGTGTTGAATTAATTGAAATGTATTGAATATTGTTATTTGAAATAGAAAAAAAACAAAAACAGAAAAACACATTGAATATAATTGAAAAAATAATATTTAATCATATACAAGGACTTTGGATTGATTGAAATGACATCATGGATGATGTGTACGAAAAATTTATATATTTAGACTTAAAATCTATATTGAAATGAAGGAGTAGAAAGAAAACATAAATATTGGATTCACATACTGTACTGCATTGAATTATTCCCCCCTTTATATTTTATTAACTTAGAAAGACAACAGTTTTCCTCGAGTAATTAGCATAAATTAAACATAACCAGTTTGTTTGGCCCAGTTACTCAAAACTCTCAGTCCGGCCGAGAAAATGCAATGACAAAGTTTTGATTTTCCTATCAAAATACCTCTGCAATATCACACAAAATGTTTCTTTGGCTTGGTTGCCATAAACTCAGACTTGTTTAATTTAATTCCATGCTGAATATTCATTACACCCCAGAAGCATCGCATCACGGCTCTATTCATGATCTCTCCTGAGAAACATTTCAAAATCTTAATTAAACTTCTAATTTGTCCTTTTTTTGTTCTTTCGTTTGTTTTGTGAGAGTGCGAGCTTTTAAGAAAACAAAAAACTTTCACTGGGATGCCATTTAAATATTTTAAAAGCCGAAACTTTCCAAAAATGTCCAAGTAAAAGTCACTTGGTGAAAGTTTTAACAAGCCAACCTGCATTGCTGAGAAAATGTAGACCATGGCTTAGGAGGATGGCAAATAGTTCAACTATCTGCTTCCTTTTGAAACATTCCGGCTAGTTGCTGATGCATAGCAGTAGAATCAACGAGGTAAGTCGGTCAGAGTTGTTCACGCATATCCAGCTTTTGTGTATATATGTCATCATTGTCTGCCCTTTTGGCTTCCTTCCACTCATCCGCTTCTCCGGCTGTTGGGCGCCATTTTGTCATTCGAACATTTGTGCATGAATTTGTGTTAGAGTATTGTATGCAATTTTATACTGTCTGAGCAGCATAGTGAGAGCGGGGGTGGGAGAGTTTCGTGCGAGAAAGTGAGACACTTATTTTCTAAAGCACATTGGTAAATAATTAAAATGGAAATTGACTTTTGTCAAATAATTGATTACACAAAGAGTTCAACGATTTAAATAATATCAACATTGGTCGAGACGAAAATGTAATAGGTCTCACTGCGAGGGAGGGGATATGAAAAACGGCGTTAATAAATATTGTCAAACGCGAAGTATTTCAATTTTAAAGTGTAACAAATTATACTTAAAACCAGAGTGGAGTCCAAAAAATTTGTGCAAATCAAAAAAAAAATACAGGGACACCAAGGTCATTATACCATTTACCTAAAACCGGCCAAAAATATATATGGGAGCTACATCTAAATCTAAACCGATTTTCATGAAATTTTACAGACATTATTTTAGACACAATTCAGTAAGCTATACTAAATTTCGTCCAAATCAAGAGATATATAGGCTTTGATATACCATTTACTTAAAATCGGACGAAACTTAGCACACATCATTCTAGACTTAATTCAGCAATCTATACAAAATTTCGTGCAAACCGAAAGGTTTACAGGGACTTTGGTGCACCATTTATATTAAATCGGACGAAAATATATATGGGAGCAATATTTAAATCTAAACCGATTTTCACGAAACTTAGCACACATCCTTTTAGACTTAATTTAGTACGCTGTGTCAAAATTCGTGCACAACAATTCAGTACGCTGTGCCAAATTTCTTGCAAACCTAAAGATATATATGGACTTTGGTATATCATTTACATTAAATCGGACGAAAATATATATGGGAGCTATATCTAAATCTGAACCGATTTTCACGAAACTTAACACACATCATTCTAGATTTAATTCAGTACCCCATGCCAAATTTCGTTAAAATCGAATGATATATAGGGACATTGGTACACAATTTATCTTAAATCGGACGAAAATATATATGGGAAATATTTTTAAATTTGAACCGATTTTCAGAAACTTAACACACATTATTCTGCACTTAATTCTGTGCGCTATGCCAAATTGCGTGCAAATTAAAATATATATAGGAACTTTGGTAAACCATTTACTTAAAGTCGGTCGAACATATATATTGAAGGTATATCTAAATCTGAACAGATTTTCAAGAAATGTTACACACATCATTCCGGACTCAATTCAGTACGCTATGCCAAATTTTTTGGTAATCGAAAGATATATAGGGACTTTGGTGAACCATTAACATTAAATCGGTCGAACATATATATATATGGAAGCTATATCTAAATATGGACCGATTTCGAGTGGGTCAAATAGACGAGCTGTGCCAAATTTAATCCAATTGGGATCATAAATGCGACCTGCACTTTGTTTACAGTTTAACATTGACAGACAGACGGACGGACGGACATGCATAAATCGGCTTAGAAAATGATTCTATGAATATTCTCAAAAGCAATCATATGTCTCTCTCGTTTCCTTTTGCCTGTTACAAACATGTGCACAAAGACATAATACCCTGTACTACAGTGTGGTGAAAGGTATAATGATTAATATCGACCCAAGATGGGGATAAAACTCCCATACATATTATAGTCACATTTTAGGTAAATTTGTGCACCAGTCGGCTTCATCAGACTTTATTACTTTCCTTACTGGTTTTTTGATATGCCCCTAGCAGAAATTGTAAAGGCACTTTATCTTCTTACTCTTTCGACAGACTTTCAATGAAATTTTAAATTTAAATTTTTTGTTCTCCCGGCAATACAGTGACGAATACATACACATCAATTTTGATTGCTACACTATTACAACTTTACAATGCATATCGAAGCCGCACTAAAGTCTTAAAGCCTTTAACGGTATTTTGGCCGTTGCCATTACGTTTCAGAAAGTTCGTCTTACACATGAGGTCGGCACAATTTCCGCTGAGTGCAGATATCGACAGCAGTAGCAGCAGCAGTAGTAGTTGCAGCTGGTCCTGTACTGTTATCACAACAACGTGAGCGTGCAAATTTCACCGAATAAAAATACTCGTATACGTACGAGTAAAAAAAAAAACTTTTTAACTTTTCCAAACAGAACAATAACGAACAATGTGTTCATAGCCCGGATAAAACTGCAACAATAACCCAGTGAACAATTTGGGGGAATTTTTTTGTATAGCTATTTAATCTGAATGCAGACCTTTCGTAGGTTATCTGAAGATAAATGGAGTTAGTCCGAGACGAACTGATGGTAATCTTAAATGAGAGAACTTCGTAGGCGAGTTGAAGAGTTGAGTTGAAGAAGACGGAAAATAAACTTTAGAGACGAGCTGGAACGAGTGTCCCTTAGACGAGCTTTCATAGACCAGTTAATGAAAGACTGGTATTACGAGCTGAAGCAGGGAGTCTTTCATAGACGAGCTGAAGCAGGAGTCTTTCATAGACGATCTGAAGGGAGTCTTTCATAGACGAGCTGAAGGGAGTCTTTCATAGACGAGCTGAAGAGAGTCTTTCATAGACGAACTGGAAGGGAGTCTTTCATAGACGAACTGAATCAGGGAGTCTTTCATAGACGAACTGAATCAGGGAGTCTTTCATAGACGAACTGAATCAGGGAGTCTTTCATAGACGAACCGAAGCAGGGAGTCTTTCATAGACGAACTGAAGCAGGGAGTCTTTCATAGACGAACTGAAGCAGGGTGTCTTTCATAGACGAGCTGTAGCAGGGAGTCTTCCATAGACGAGCTGTAGCAGGGAGTCTTTCATAGACGAGCTGTAGCAGGGAGTCTTTCATAGACCAGCTGAAGCAGGGAGTCTTTCATAGACCAGCTGAAGCAGGGAGTCTTTCATAGACGAGCTGTAGCAGGGAGTCTTTCATAGACGAGCTGTAGCAGGGAGTCTTTCATAGACGAGCTGTAGCAGGGAGTCTTTCATAGACGAGCTTTAGCAGGGAGTCTTTCATAGACGAGCTGTAGCAGGGAGTCTTTCATAGACGAGCTGTAGCAGGGAGTCTTTCATAGACGAGCTGTAGCAGGGAGTCTTTCATAGACGAGCTGTAGCAGGGAGTCTTTCATAGACGAGCTGTAGCAGGGAGTCTTTCATAGACGAGCTGTAGCAGGGAGTCTTTCATAGACGAGCTGTAGCAGGGAGTCTTTCATAGACGAGCTGTAGCAGGGAGTCTTTCATAGACGAGCTGTAGCAGGGAGTCTTTCATAGACGAGCTGTAGCAGGGAGTCTTTCATAGACGAGCTGTAGCAGGGAGTCTTTCATAGACGAGCTGTAGCAGGGAGTCTTTCATAGACGAGCTGTAGCAGGGAGTCTTTCATAGACGAGCTGTAGCAGGGAGTCTTTCATAGACGAGCTGTAGCAGGGAGTCTTTCATAGACGAGCTGTAGCAGGGAGTCTTTCATAGACGAGCTGTAGCAGGGAGTCTTTCATAGACGAGCTGTAGCAGGGAGTCTTTCATAGACGAGCTGTAGCAGGGAGTCTTTCATAGACGAGCTGTAGCAGGGAGTCTTTCATAGACGAGCTGTAGCAGGGAGTCTTTCATAGACGAGCTGTAGCAGGGAGTCTTTCATAGACGAGCTGTAGCAGGGAGTCTTTCATAGACGAGCTGTAGCAGGGAGTCTTTCATAGACGAGCTGTAGCAGGGAGTCTTTCATAAACGAGCTGTAGCAGGGAGTCTTCCATAGACGAGCTGTAGCAGGGAGTCTTTCATAGACGAGCTGTAGCAGGGAGTCTTTCATAGACGAGCTGTAGCAGGGAGTCTTTCATAGACGAGCTGTAGCAGGGAGTCTTTCATAGACAAGCAGAAGAAGGGAGTCTTTCATAGACGAGCTGAAGCGGGGAATCATTCATAGACGAGCTGAAGCAAGGAGTCTGGTCTTTCATAGACGAACTGATGCATGCAGTCTTTCATAGAAGTAATGAAGCAAGGACTCTTTTATATACGAGCTGAAGCTTGAAGTCTTTAATAGACGAGCTGAATCAGGGTGTCATTCATAGACGAACTGCAGCAGGGTGTATTTCATAAGACAAGCTGAAACAGGTAGTCTTTCATAAACAAGCTGAAACAGGGAGTCTTTCATAGCCGAGCTGAAGCAGGAGTCTTTCATAGACGAGTTGAAGCAGGGAGTCTTTCATAGACGAGCAGAAGCAAGGCGTCTTTCATAGACAAGTTAAAGCAGGGAGTGTTTCATAGACGAGCTGAAGCAAGGCGTCTTTCATAGACGAGCTGAAGCAGGGAGTCTTTCAAAGACGAACTGAAAGGCAGTCCTTCTTTTTGTCCTTTTTCTTTTGAGTAGCCAATGACATCTCACCTCTCCATTCGCCAATTAACAAATCATAATCTTTATTGGGTTATACGCATTCAAGTATTTGTCGATTATGGAACATGAAATACAGAGTAGATGAGTTGCGGATGTGGGTGGGTGTTTGGTTGGTTGATTCTGTGCACCAGAGTATGGGTATTTATGAAAGAACAAATACAAAAGAACATCATCGCCATAACCATCATCGTCGCCATTGCCGCCGTCGTCATCAGCGTCATAGTCATCGTTTGCCATCAAGTAAAATACCATTCGGGGAAATGAGTGCAAATTGCAGCAGTTTAAACAAAAGAACTGCGGGGACCAAGTGTCGTTATGCTACTATGTGTGTGAGTGTGTTTGTGAGCCCCTTCAATGTTTTTCTTGGCGTGACTATGTTTCTTTGGCTTTGCCTGTGTGTTTGGTTTTTGGTTTCTATTTCCACTCACACACACACACCAGAAAAAATATGAAGGAAAACATTGCTGACTCCGACACTCGCTCGGCTGTGCTACTCTGAGAATAGAACATATGACTTTTACTTTAGTTGTTTAGTGAACGGAAATAAAAACTTTAATGTTTGAATTGTTCGAATAAAAAACTCTCGTGAGGCAATGGGAAGAAAAAAGTGGAATCATCTCGAGAAGAAGAGAAAATGACGATGGAGGAGGTGGAGAAACGGTAGTAACAAGAATATAGAATTGCAAGCAAACAAAATGTTTGAATAGCTAACATACCCGTAGTCTGGAAGTTTAATGTTTGCATGGGTATTTGTGTATGTGTGTGTGCAGTTTGTAATATTTGTTTGGCTACCGGATATTGTGGGAGTGTGCGGGTATTTGTGTTTATTTATGTGACGATAAGGATAAAATGGTGTCTATAATCGTTATCTTAGACAACATCAATTTAAACATGTGAAACGGTGTTAAATTTTGGTTGAAGCAGAAACCGGTACATCTCGAATCATAAAAGCCAGTTTTTTCTTATTGTTTAGATAAGGCATACAATATCAATACTACAAGCTTACATGGTTAATATTTTCCTTTTGGTCATTATGTAGCACATAAGAAACAAACTAAGATGTATAATTGGGATGGAATTACTATTAAATACTGCAGGCTATGCTGAAATGTGGAGATTAAACAATTAAAAATGCGTTTAAGGTAGGCCTAGTCGTACTTGTTATACATATATCTAAATTGGAACTATTTGCAATAAAAAACTTTGGATACATCTGTCTGGTCAATACGCTTTGCAGAATTTTGTCTCAATCGGACATATATTAAGAGTTTGGGGGCACCATTTACATACAATCGGACGAAACTATATAAGGCAGCTATATATAATTCTGAACCGATTTCAACTAAACATCGCATTCATCAATATGCATCTAATTTACAACGCTGTACATAATTTTGTCTAAGTCGGACTATATTATAAATGGGAAGCGATTTTTTCCAATTTCCATAGGGTTCGTCCTTGGAAAAAATAAGTGACCTGTACCAGATTTCATCCAATTTGGAGGGTTCGTCCTTGGAAAAAATAAGTGACCTGTACCAGATTTCATCCAATTTGGATCATAAATGCGATCAGTATTTTGTTAATAATATAACATGGACAGGCGGACGGACATCGACTAATAAAGTGATTCTGTGCTTATACTCAAAAGGAACTATGTGTCTTTCTCGTTTCCTTTTGCATGTTACAAAGGTATAGAGTTGGGCGATCTATTTCACCTAGTGGATCGATCTTCCTCGTTCTTTATTTAAAATAACCTTGTACCATTCTGTGTTGATGGGTATATTGACGCGCGACTCTATCCAAAACGTTACGAAATGATCAATAATATATTAAAAAAATTTGACATATTGTAAAGACCGAAATGAAGAGCCCTTATGGACCGTTAGTTAAAAAAGTGATTTAGAACAATTTGAGTTTAGTGGCTCATCTCGGATTTTTCTGACATTTGTCCACAGTCCCCCTAATCACGAAAATGTATAACTTTTATGGGGGAAGTTCATACTTCCCGAGATATGGGCCTTAGAAGTTCCGAAAATCCATAAAGACTAATTAAAGACCGATGAAGGAAATTTCGATATGGTTGTAAAGATTACACAATATGCGTTCACGTTAAACTCATTTTAAAAATTTTCCAAATTTATCAGCTACACGATCAAAATTTTTTTGTTTTGACCGAATTTTTTCACCGAATTGGCTGTAATATAGTAATTTGAGTTCTTATTCTCTCCACAGAAAATTATAAATATAGGTCGTTTTTTCGGGTAGCCCCCATATAAGGGTACGCCTAATTCTCGATATTTTGCGGTTCTTGAGCGCCATTTTCAACCGAATTCGCTGAAATTTGGTATTTTGTAGTCGTATATGGTAATAAATCTCCCCACCAAAAATTATTAATTTTCGCCCCCATATAACCCCTTTTTATACCCTTCACCACACTGTGGTACAGGGTATTATGTCTTTGTGCATATGTTTGTAACAGGCAAAAGGAAACGAGATAGACACATGGTTCCTTTTGAGAATATGCATAGAATCACTTTCTGAGTCGATTTATGCATGTCCGTCCGTCCGTCCGTCCGTCTGTCCGTCTGTCCGTCCGTCTGTAGATGTTAAATTGTAAACAAAGTACAGGTCGCATTTATGATCCGATTTGGATGAAATTTGGCACAAGTCACTTATTTGGCCCAAGGACGAACCCTATTGAAATTGGGAAAAATCGGTTCAGATTTAGATATAGCTCCCATATATATTTTCGTCCGATTTAATGTAAACGGTCCCTATATATCATTCGATTTGCACGAAATTTGGCACAGCGTAATGAATTAGGTCTAGAATGATGTGTGTAAAATTTCATAAAAATCGGTTCAGATTTAGATATAGCTCCCATATATATTTTCGTCCGATTTAAGGTAAATGGGGCACCAAAGTCCCTTTATATCTTTCAATTTGCATGAAATTTGGCATAGAGTACTGAATTAGGTGCAGAACGATGTATGCCAAGTTTCGAGAAAATCGGTTCAGATTTAGATATAGCTCCCATATATAGGTTCGTCCGATTTAAGGTAAATGGGGCACCAAAGTCCTTCTATATCCTTCGATTTGCACGAAATTTTGCATAGAGTACTGAATTAGGTCCAGAATGATGTGTGCCAAGTTTCGAGAAAATCGGTTCAGATTTAGATATAGCTCCCATATATAGTTTCGTCCGATTTCATGTATATGGTGCACCAAAGTCCCTATATATCCTTCGATTTGCACGAAATTTGGCATAACGTACTGAAATGAGCCTAGAGAGATGTCTGCCAAGTTTTGAGAAAATCGGTCCAGAATTCTATATAGCTCCCATATATAGTTTCGTCCGATTTCATGTAAATGGTGCCCCAAAGTCCCAATATATCTTTCGATTTGCACGAAATTTGGCATAACGTAATGAATTAAGCCTAGAGTGATGTCTGCCAAGTTTCGAGAAAATCGGTCCAGATTTCTATATAGCTCCCATATATAGTTTCGTCCGATTTCATGTAAATGGTGGACCAAAGTCCCTATATATCCTTCGATTTGCACGAAATTTGGCATAACGTACTGAAATGAGCCTAGAGAGATGTCTGCCAAGTTTCGAGAAAATCGGTCCAGATTTAGATATAGCTCCCATATATAGTTTCGTCCGATTTCATGTAAATGGTGGACCAAAGTCCCTATATATCCTTCGATTTGCACGAAATTTGGCATAACGTACTGAAATGAGCCTAGAGAGATGTCTGCCAAGTTTCGAGAAAATCGGTCTAGATTTCTATATAGCTCCCATATATAGTTTCGTCCGATTTCATGTAAATGGTGCCCCAAAGTCGCAATATATCTTTCGATTTGCACGAAATTTGGCATAACGTACTGAATTGAGCCTAGAGTGATGTCTGCCTTCTTTCGTGAAAATCGGTCCACATATAGATATAGCTCCCTTTTATTATAGATTGATTTTAAGTATTTAACGTATCCTTCGATTTGCACGAAATTTGGCATGGTGCCCAAAGTCGCAATATATGGTGCCCCAAAGTCGCAATATATCTTTCGATTTGCACGAAATTTGGCATAACGTACTGAATTGAGCCTAGAGTGATGTCTGCCTTGTTTCGTGAAAATCGGTCCAGATATAGATATAGCTCTATTTTATTA